>NW_028283184.1:30000-65089 GCF_059441175.1 Urocampus carinirostris
TGTCTGTCTGTCTGTCTGTCTGTCTGTCTGTCTGTCTGTCTGTCTGTCTGTCTGTCTGTCTGTCTGTCTGTCTGTCTGTCTGTCTGTCTGTCTGTCTGTCTGTCTGTCTGTCTGTCTGTCTGTCTGTCTGTCTGTCTGTCTGTCTGTCTGTCTGTCTGTCTGTCTGTCTGTCTGTCTGTCTGTCTGTCTGTCTGTCTGTCTGTCTGTCTGTCTGTCTGTCTGTCTGTCTGTCTGTCTGTCTGTCTGTCTGTCTGTCTGTCTGTCTGTCTGTCTGTCTGTCTGTCTGTCTGTCTGTCTGTCTGTCTGTCTGTCTGTCTGTCTGTCTGTCTGTCTGTCTGTCTGTCTGTCTGTCTGTCTGTCTGTCTGTCTGTCTGTCTGTCTGTCTGTCTGTCTGTCTGTCTGTCTGTCTGTCTGTCTGTCTGTCTGTCTGTCTGTCTGTCTGTCTGTCTGTCTGTCTGTCTGTCTGTCTGTCTGTCTGTCTGTCTGTCTGTCTGTCTGTCTGTCTGTCTGTCTGTCTGTCTGTCTGTCTGTCTGTCTGTCTGTCTGTCTGTCTGTCTGTCTGTCTGTCTGTCTGTCTGTCTGTCTGTCTGTCTGTCTGTCTGTCTGTCTGTCTGTCTGTCTGTCTGTCTGTCTGTCTGTCTGTCTGTCTGTCTGTCTGTCTGTCTGTCTGTCTGTCTGTCTGTCTGTCTGTCTGTCTGTCTGTCTGTCTGTCTGTCTGTCTGTCTGTCTGTCTGTCTGTCTGTCTGTCTGTCTGTCTGTCTGTCTGTCTGTCTGTCTGTCTGTCTGTCTGTCTGTCTGTCTGTCTGTCTGTCTGTCTGTCTGTCTGTCTGTCTGTCTGTCTGTCTGTCTGTCTGTCTGTCTGTCTGTCTGTCTGTCTGTCTGTCTGTCTGTCTGTCTGTCTGTCTGTCTGTCTGTCTGTCTGTCTGTCTGTCTGTCTGTCTGTCTGTCTGTCTGTCTGTCTGTCTGTCTGTCTGTCTGTCTGTCTGTCTGTCTGTCTGTCTGTCTGTCTGTCTGTCTGTCTGTCTGTCTGTCTGTCTGTCTGTCTGTCTGTCTGTCTGTCTGTCTGTCTGTCTGTCTGTCTGTCTGTCTGTCTGTCTGTCTGTCTGTCTGTCTGTCTGTCTGTCTGTCTGTCTGTCTGTCTGTCTGTCTGTCTGTCTGTCTGTCTGTCTGTCTGTCTGTCTGTCTGTCTGTCTGTCTGTCTGTCTGTCTGTCTGTCTGTCTGTCTGTCTGTCTGTCTGTCTGTCTGTCTGTCTGTCTGTCTGTCTGTCTGTCTGTCTGTCTGTCTGTCTGTCTGTCTGTCTGTCTGTCTGTCTGTCTGTCTGTCTGTCTGTCTGTCTGTCTGTCTGTCTGTCTGTCTGTCTGTCTGTCTGTCTGTCTGTCTGTCTGTCTGTCTGTCTGTCTGTCTGTCTGTCTGTCTGTCTGTCTGTCTGTCTGTCTGTCTGTCTGTCTGTCTGTCTGTCTGTCTGTCTGTCTGTCTGTCTGTCTGTCTGTCTGTCTGTCTGTCTGTCTGTCTGTCTGTCTGTCTGTCTGTCTGTCTGTCTGTCTGTCTGTCTGTCTGTCTGTCTGTCTGTCTGTCTGTCTGTCTGTCTGTCTGTCTGTCTGTCTGTCTGTCTGTCTGTCTGTCTGTCTGTCTGTCTGTCTGTCTGTCTGTCTGTCTGTCTGTCTGTCTGTCTGTCTGTCTGTCTGTCTGTCTGTCTGTCTGTCTGTCTGTCTGTCTGTCTGTCTGTCTGTCTGTAATATTTTCCCTGACCGGGAATCGAACCTGGGCCACAACAGTGAGAGTGCTGGATGCTAGCCACTAGACCATCAGGGACTGTACAGGAAAAAAGTTGACTGTCGTCAAATCCATTCTGGAAAAAGGAACCTCTTTCAATGCTTTTTCCAATTCTTTGATAAGAATTTTCTGTCTTTCCGTCTATAATAATAGACCTGACCGGGAATCGAACCCGGGCCACAGCAGTGAGAGTGCTGGATGCTAGCCACTAGACCATCAGGGACTGTACAGGAAAAAAGTTGACTGTCGGAAAATCCATTCTAGAAAAAGGAACCTCTGTCAATGTTCATTCCAATTCCTCAAGAGGAATTTTCTATCTGCGTGTAACAGTTTCCCTGACCTGGAATCGAACCCAGGCCACAGCAGTGAAAGTGCTGGATCCTAGCCAACCACCAGGGACTTAACTAGAAAAAAGTTGACTGTCGTCAAATCCATTCTAGAAAAGGAACCTCTTTCAATTTTCTTTCCAATTCCTCAAAAGGAATTGTCTGTCTGTCTGTCTGTCTGTCTGTAATATTTTCCCTGACCGGGAATCGAACCTGGGCCACAACAGTGAGAGTGCTGGATCCTAGCCACTAGACCACCAGGGACTTTACTAGAAAAAAGTTGACTGTCGTCAAATCCATTCTGGAAAAAGGAACCTCTTTCAATGCTTTTTCCAATTCTTTGATAAGAATTTTCTGTCTTTCCGTCTATAATAATAGACCTGATCGGGAATCGAACCCGGGCCACAGCATTGAAAGTGCTGGATCCTAGCCACTAGACCACCAGGGACTTTACTACAAAAGAGTTGACTGTCGTCAAATCCATTCTGGAAAAAGGAACCTCTTTCAATGCTTTTTCCAATTCTTTGATAAGAATTTTCTGTCTTTCCGTCTATAATAATAGACCTGACCGGGAATCGAACCCGGGCCACAGCAGTGAGAGTGCTGGATGCTAGCCACTAGACCATCAGGGACTGTACAGGAAAAAAGTTGACTGTCGGAAAATCCATTCTAGAAAAAGGAACCTCTGTCAATGTTCATTCCAATTCCTCAAGAGGAATTTTCTATCTGCGTGTAACAGTTTCCCTGACCTGGAATCGAACCCAGGCCACAGCAGTGAAAGTGCTGGATCCTAGCCACTAGACCACCAGGGACTTAACTAGAAAAAAGTTGACTGTCGTCAAATCCATTCTAGAAAAGGAACCTCTTTCAATTTTCTTTCCAATTCCTCAAAAGGAATTGTCTGTCTGTCTGTCTGTCTGTCTGTAATATTTTCCCTGACCGGGAATCGAACCTGGGCCACAACAGTGAGAGTGCTGGATCCTAGCCACTAGACCACCAGGGACTTTACTAGAAAAAAGTTGACTGTCGTCAAATCCATTCTGGAAAAAGGAACCTCTTTCAATGCTTTTTCCAATTCTTTGATAAGAATTTTCTGTCTTTCCGTCTATAATAATAGACCTGATCGGGAATCGAACCCGGGCCACAGCATTGAAAGTGCTGGATCCTAGCCACTAGACCACCAGGGACTTTACTACAAAAGAGTTGACTGTCGTCAAATCCATTCTGGAAAAAGGAACCTCTTTCAATGCTTTTTCCAATTCTTTGATAAGAATTTTCTGTCTTTCCGTCTATAATAATAGACCTGACCGGGAATCGAACCCGGGCCACAGCAGTGAGAGTGCTGGATGCTAGCCACTAGACCATCAGGGACTGTACAGGAAAAAAGTTGACTGTCGGAAAATCCATTCTAGAAAAAGGAACCTCTGTCAATGTTCATTCCAATTCCTCAAGAGGAATTTTCTATCTGCGTGTAACAGTTTCCCTGACCTGGAATCGAACCCAGGCCACAGCAGTGAAAGTGCTGGATCCTAGCCACTAGACCACCAGGGACTTAACTAGAAAAAAGTTGACTGTCGTCAAATCCATTCTAGAAAAGGAACCTCTTTCAATTTTCTTTCCAATTCCTCAAAAGGAATTGTCTGTCTGTCTGTCTGTCTGTCTGTCTGTCTGTCTGTCTGTCTGTCTGTCTGTCTGTCTGTCTGTCTGTCTGTCTGTCTGTCTGTCTGTCTGTCTGTCTGTCTGTCTGTCTGTCTGTCTGTCTGTCTGTCTGTCTGTCTGTCTGTCTGTCTGTCTGTCTGTCTGTCTGTCTGTCTGTCTGTCTGTCTGTCTGTCTGTCTGTCTGTCTGTCTGTCTGTCTGTCTGTCTGTCTGTCTGTCTGTCTGTCTGTCTGTCTGTCTGTCTGTCTGTCTGTCTGTCTGTCTGTCTGTCTGTCTGTCTGTCTGTCTGTCTGTCTGTCTGTCTGTCTGTCTGTCTGTCTGTCTGTCTGTCTGTCTGTCTGTCTGTCTGTCTGTCTGTCTGTCTGTCTGTCTGTCTGTCTGTCTGTCTGTCTGTCTGTCTGTCTGTCTGTCTGTCTGTCTGTCTGTCTGTCTGTCTGTCTGTCTGTCTGTCTGTCTGTCTGTCTGTCTGTAATATTTTCCCTGACCGGGAATCGAACCTGGGCCACAACAGTGAGAGTGCTGGATGCTAGCCACTAGACCATCAGGGACTGTACAGGAAAAAAGTTGACTGTCGTCAAATCCATTCTGGAAAAAGGAACCTCTTTCAATGCTTTTTCCAATTCTTTGATAAGAATTTTCTGTCTTTCCGTCTATAATAATAGACCTGACCGGGAATCGAACCCGGGCCACAGCAGTGAGAGTGCTGGATGCTAGCCACTAGACCATCAGGGACTGTACAGGAAAAAAGTTGACTGTCGGAAAATCCATTCTAGAAAAAGGAACCTCTGTCAATGTTCATTCCAATTCCTCAAGAGGAATTTTCTATCTGCGTGTAACAGTTTCCCTGACCTGGAATCGAACCCAGGCCACAGCAGTGAAAGTGCTGGATCCTAGCCACTAGACCACCAGGGACTTAACTAGAAAAAAGTTGACTGTCGTCAAATCCATTCTAGAAAAGGAACCTCTTTCAATTTTCTTTCCAATTCCTCAAAAGGAATTGTCTGTCTGTCTGTCTGTCTGTCTGTCTGTCTGTCTGTCTGTCTGTCTGTCTGTCTGTCTGTCTGTCTGTCTGTCTGTCTGTCTGTCTGTCTGTCTGTCTGTCTGTCTGTCTGTCTGTCTGTCTGTCTGTCTGTCTGTCTGTCTGTCTGTCTGTCTGTCTGTCTGTCTGTCTGTCTGTCTGTCTGTCTGTCTGTCTGTCTGTCTGTCTGTCTGTCTGTCTGTCTGTCTGTCTGTCTGTCTGTCTGTCTGTCTGTCTGTCTGTCTGTCTGTCTGTCTGTCTGTCTGTCTGTCTGTCTGTCTGTCTGTCTGTCTGTCTGTCTGTCTGTCTGTCTGTCTGTCTGTCTGTCTGTCTGTCTGTCTGTCTGTCTGTCTGTCTGTCTGTCTGTCTGTCTGTCTGTCTGTCTGTCTGTCTGTCTGTCTGTCTGTCTGTCTGTCTGTCTGTCTGTCTGTCTGTCTGTCTGTCTGTCTGTCTGTCTGTCTGTCTGTCTGTCTGTCTGTCTGTCTGTCTGTCTGTCTGTCTGTCTGTCTGTCTGTCTGTCTGTCTGTCTGTCTGTCTGTCTGTCTGTCTGTCTGTCTGTCTGTCTGTCTGTCTGTCTGTCTGTCTGTCTGTCTGTCTGTCTGTCTGTCTGTCTGTCTGTCTGTCTGTCTGTCTGTCTGTCTGTCTGTCTGTCTGTCTGTCTGTCTGTCTGTCTGTCTGTCTGTCTGTCTGTCTGTCTGTCTGTCTGTCTGTCTGTCTGTCTGTCTGTCTGTCTGTCTGTCTGTCTGTCTGTCTGTCTGTCTGTCTGTCTGTCTGTCTGTCTGTCTGTCTGTCTGTCTGTCTGTCTGTCTGTCTGTCTGTCTGTCTGTCTGTCTGTCTGTCTGTCTGTCTGTCTGTCTGTCTGTCTGTCTGTCTGTCTGTCTGTCTGTCTGTCTGTCTGTCTGTCTGTCTGTCTGTCTGTCTGTCTGTCTGTCTGTCTGTCTGTCTGTCTGTCTGTCTGTCTGTCTGTCTGTCTGTCTGTCTGTCTGTCTGTCTGTCTGTCTGTCTGTCTGTCTGTCTGTCTGTCTGTCTGTCTGTCTGTCTGTCTGTCTGTCTGTCTGTCTGTCTGTCTGTCTGTCTGTCTGTCTGTCTGTCTGTCTGTCTGTCTGTCTGTCTGTCTGTCTGTCTGTCTGTCTGTCTGTCTGTCTGTCTGTCTGTCTGTCTGTCTGTCTGTCTGTCTGTCTGTCTGTCTGTCTGTCTGTCTGTCTGTCTGTCTGTCTGTCTGTCTGTCTGTCTGTCTGTCTGTCTGTCTGTCTGTCTGTCTGTCTGTCTGTCTGTCTGTCTGTCTGTCTGTCTGTCTGTCTGTCTGTCTGTCTGTCTGTCTGTCTGTCTGTCTGTCTGTCTGTCTGTCTGTCTGTCTGTCTGTCTGTCTGTCTGTCTGTCTGTCTGTCTGTCTGTCTGTCTGTCTGTCTGTCTGTCTGTCTGTCTGTCTGTCTGTCTGTCTGTCTGTCTGTCTGTCTGTCTGTCTGTCTGTCTGTCTGTCTGTCTGTCTGTCTGTCTGTCTGTCTGTCTGTCTGTCTGTCTGTCTGTCTGTCTGTCTGTCTGTCTGTCTGTCTGTCTGTCTGTCTGTCTGTCTGTCTGTCTGTCTGTCTGTCTGTCTGTCTGTCTGTCTGTCTGTCTGTCTGTCTGTCTGTCTGTCTGTCTGTCTGTCTGTCTGTCTGTCTGTCTGTCTGTCTGTCTGTCTGTCTGTCTGTCTGTCTGTCTGTCTGTCTGTCTGTCTGTCTGTCTGTCTGTCTGTCTGTCTGTCTGTCTGTCTGTCTGTCTGTCTGTCTGTCTGTAATATTTTCCCTGACCGGGAATCGAACCTGGGCCACAACAGTGAGAGTGCTGGATGCTAGCCACTAGACCATCAGGGACTGTACAGGAAAAAAGTTGACTGTCGTCAAATCCATTCTGGAAAAAGGAACCTCTTTCAATGCTTTTTCCAATTCTTTGATAAGAATTTTCTGTCTTTCCGTCTATAATAATAGACCTGACCGGGAATCGAACCCGGGCCACAGCAGTGAGAGTGCTGGATGCTTGGATGCTAGCCACTAGACCATCAGGGACTGTACAGGAAAAAAGTTGACTGTCGGAAAATCCATTCTAGAAAAAGGAACCTCTGTCAATGTTCATTCCAATTCCTCAAGAGGAATTTTCTATCTGCGTGTAACAGTTTCCCTGACCTGGAATCGAACCCAGGCCACAGCAGTGAAAGTGCTGGATCCTAGCCACTAGACCACCAGGGACTTAACTAGAAAAAAGTTGACTGTCGTCAAATCCATTCTAGAAAAGGAACCTCTTTCAATTTTCTTTCCAATTCCTCAAAAGGAATTGTCTGTCTGTCTGTCTGTCTGTCTGTCTGTCTGTCTGTCTGTCTGTCTGTCTGTCTGTCTGTCTGTCTGTCTGTCTGTCTGTCTGTCTGTCTGTCTGTCTGTCTGTCTGTCTGTCTGTCTGTCTGTCTGTCTGTCTGTCTGTCTGTCTGTCTGTCTGTCTGTCTGTCTGTCTGTCTGTCTGTCTGTCTGTCTGTCTGTCTGTCTGTCTGTCTGTCTGTCTGTCTGTCTGTCTGTCTGTCTGTCTGTCTGTCTGTCTGTCTGTCTGTCTGTCTGTCTGTCTGTCTGTCTGTCTGTCTGTCTGTAATATTTTCCCTGACCGGGAATCGAACCTGGGCCACAACAGTGAGAGTGCTGGATGCTAGCCACTAGACCATCAGGGACTGTACAGGAAAAAAGTTGACTGTCGTCAAATCCATTCTGGAAAAAGGAACCTCTTTCAATGCTTTTTCCAATTCTTTGATAAGAATTTTCTGTCTTTCCGTCATAAGAATTTTCTGTCTTTCCGTCTATAATAATAGACCTGACCGGGAATCGAACCCGGGCCACAGCAGTGAGAGTGCTGGATGCTAGCCACTAGACCATCAGGGACTGTACAGGAAAAAAGTTGACTGTCGGAAAATCCATTCTAGAAAAAGGAACCTCTGTCAATGTTCATTCCAATTCCTCAAGAGGAATTTTCTATCTGCGTGTAACAGTTTCCCTGACCTGGAATCGAACCCAGGCCACAGCAGTGAAAGTGCTGGATCCTAGCCACTAGACCACCAGGGACTTAACTAGAAAAAAGTTGACTGTCGTCAAATCCATTCTAGAAAAGGAACCTCTTTCAATTTTCTTTCCAATTCCTCAAAAGGAATTGTCTGTCTGTCTGTCTGTCTGTCTGTAATATTTTCCCTGACCGGGAATCGAACCTGGGCCACAACAGTGAGAGTGCTGGATCCTAGCCACTAGACCACCAGGGACTTTACTAGAAAAAAGTTGACTGTCGTCAAATCCATTCTGGAAAAAGGAACCTCTTTCAATGCTTTTTCCAATTCTTTGATAAGAATTTTCTGTCTTTCCGTCTATAATAATAGACCTGATCGGGAATCGAACCCGGGCCACAGCATTGAAAGTGCTGGATCCTAGCCACTAGACCACCAGGGACTTTACTACAAAAGAGTTGACTGTCGTCAAATCCATTCTGGAAAAAGGAACCTCTTTCAATGCTTTTTCCAATTCTTTGATAAGAATTTTCTGTCTTTCCGTCTATAATAATAGACCTGACCGGGAATCGAACCCGGGCCACAGCAGTGAGAGTGCTGGATGCTAGCCACTAGACCATCAGGGACTGTACAGGAAAAAAGTTGACTGTCGGAAAATCCATTCTAGAAAAAGGAACCTCTGTCAATGTTCATTCCAATTCCTCAAGAGGAATTTTCTATCTGCGTGTAACAGTTTCCCTGACCTGGAATCGAACCGATCCTAGCCACTAGACCACCAGGGACTTAACTAGAAAAAAGTTGACTGTCGTCAAATCCATTCTAGAAAAGGAACCTCTTTCAATTTTCTTTCCAATTCCTCAAAAGGAACTGTCTGTCTGTCTGTCTGTCTGTCTGTCTGTCTGTCTGTCTGTCTGTCTGTCTGTCTGTCTGTCTGTCTGTCTGTCTGTCTGTCTGTCTGTCTGTCTGTCTGTCTGTCTGTCTGTCTGTCTGTCTGTCTGTCTGTCTGTCTGTCTGTCTGTCTGTCTGTCTGTCTGTCTGTCTGTCTGTCTGTCTGTCTGTCTGTCTGTCTGTCTGTCTGTCTGTCTGTCTGTCTGTCTGTCTGTCTGTCTGTCTGTCTGTCTGTCTGTCTGTCTGTCTGTCTGTCTGTCTGTCTGTCTGTCTGTCTGTCTGTCTGTCTGTCTGTCTGTCTGTCTGTCTGTCTGTCTGTCTGTCTGTCTGTCTGTCTGTCTGTCTGTCTGTCTGTCTGTCTGTCTGTCTGTCTGTCTGTCTGTCTGTCTGTCTGTCTGTCTGTCTGTCTGTCTGTCTGTCTGTCTGTCTGTCTGTCTGTCTGTCTGTCTGTCTGTCTGTCTGTCTGTCTGTCTGTCTGTCTGTCTGTCTGTCTGTCTGTCTGTCTGTCTGTCTGTCTGTCTGTCTGTCTGTCTGTCTGTCTGTCTGTCTGTCTGTCTGTCTGTCTGTCTGTCTGTCTGTCTGTCTGTCTGTCTGTCTGTCTGTCTGTCTGTCTGTCTGTCTGTCTGTCTGTCTGTCTGTCTGTCTGTCTGTCTGTCTGTCTGTCTGTCTGTCTGTCTGTCTGTCTGTCTGTCTGTCTGTCTGTCTGTCTGTCTGTCTGTCTGTCTGTCTGTCTGTCTGTCTGTCTGTCTGTCTGTCTGTCTGTCTGTCTGTCTGTCTGTCTGTCTGTCTGTCTGTCTGTCTGTCTGTCTGTCTGTCTGTCTGTCTGTCTGTCTGTCTGTCTGTCTGTCTGTCTGTCTGTCTGTCTGTCTGTCTGTCTGTCTGTCTGTCTGTCTGTCTGTCTGTCTGTCTGTCTGTCTGTCTGTCTGTAATATTTTCCCTGACCGGGAATCGAACCTGGGCCACAACAGTGAGAGTGCTGGATGCTAGCCACTAGACCATCAGGGACTGTACAGGAAAAAAGTTGACTGTCGTCAAATCCATTCTGGAAAAAGGAACCTCTTTCAATGCTTTTTCCAATTCTTTGATAAGAATTTTCTGTCTTTCCGTCTATAATAATAGACCTGACCGGGAATCGAACCCGGGCCACAGCAGTGAGAGTGCTGGATGCTAGCCACTAGACCATCAGGGACTGTACAGGAAAAAAGTTGACTGTCGGAAAATCCATTCTAGAAAAAGGAACCTCTGTCAATGTTCATTCCAATTCCTCAAGAGGAATTTTCTATCTGCGTGTAACAGTTTCCCTGACCTGGAATCGAACCCAGGCCACAGCAGTGAAAGTGCTGGATCCTAGCCACTAGACCACCAGGGACTTAACTAGAAAAAAGTTGACTGTCGTCAAATCCATTCTAGAAAAGGAACCTCTTTCAATTTTCTTTCCAATTCCTCAAAAGGAATTGTCTGTCTGTCTGTCTGTCTGTCTGTAATATTTTCCCTGACCGGGAATCGAACCTGGGCCACAACAGTGAGAGTGCTGGATCCTAGCCACTAGACCACCAGGGACTTTACTAGAAAAAAGTTGACTGTCGTCAAATCCATTCTGGAAAAAGGAACCTCTTTCAATGCTTTTTCCAATTCTTTGATAAGAATTTTCTGTCTTTCCGTCTATAATAATAGACCTGATCGGGAATCGAACCCGGGCCACAGCATTGAAAGTGCTGGATCCTAGCCACTAGACCACCAGGGACTTTACTACAAAAGAGTTGACTGTCGTCAAATCCATTCTGGAAAAAGGAACCTCTTTCAATGCTTTTTCCAATTCTTTGATAAGAATTTTCTGTCTTTCCGTCTATAATAATAGACCTGACCGGGAATCGAACCCGGGCCACAGCAGTGAGAGTGCTGGATGCTAGCCACTAGACCATCAGGGACTGTACAGGAAAAAAGTTGACTGTCGGAAAATCCATTCTAGAAAAAGGAACCTCTGTCAATGTTCATTCCAATTCCTCAAGAGGAATTTTCTATCTGCGTGTAACAGTTTCCCTGACCTGGAATCGAACCCAGGCCACAGCAGTGAAAGTGCTGGATCCTAGCCACTAGACCACCAGGGACTTAACTAGAAAAAAGTTGACTGTCGTCAAATCCATTCTAGAAAAGGAACCTCTTTCAATTTTCTTTCCAATTCCTCAAAAGGAATTGTCTGTCTGTCTGTCTGTCTGTCTGTCTGTCTGTCTGTCTGTCTGTCTGTCTGTCTGTCTGTCTGTCTGTCTGTCTGTCTGTCTGTCTGTCTGTCTGTCTGTCTGTCTGTCTGTCTGTCTGTCTGTCTGTCTGTCTGTCTGTCTGTCTGTCTGTCTGTCTGTCTGTCTGTCTGTCTGTCTGTCTGTCTGTCTGTCTGTCTGTCTGTCTGTCTGTCTGTCTGTCTGTCTGTCTGTCTGTCTGTCTGTCTGTCTGTCTGTCTGTCTGTCTGTCTGTCTGTCTGTCTGTCTGTCTGTCTGTCTGTCTGTCTGTCTGTCTGTCTGTCTGTCTGTCTGTCTGTCTGTCTGTCTGTCTGTCTGTCTGTCTGTCTGTCTGTCTGTCTGTCTGTCTGTCTGTCTGTCTGTCTGTCTGTCTGTCTGTCTGTCTGTCTGTCTGTCTGTCTGTCTGTCTGTCTGTCTGTCTGTCTGTCTGTCTGTCTGTCTGTCTGTCTGTCTGTCTGTCTGTCTGTCTGTCTGTCTGTCTGTCTGTCTGTCTGTCTGTCTGTCTGTCTGTCTGTCTGTCTGTCTGTCTGTCTGTCTGTCTGTCTGTCTGTCTGTCTGTCTGTCTGTCTGTCTGTCTGTCTGTCTGTCTGTCTGTCTGTCTGTCTGTCTGTCTGTCTGTCTGTCTGTCTGTCTGTCTGTCTGTCTGTCTGTCTGTCTGTCTGTCTGTCTGTCTGTCTGTCTGTCTGTCTGTCTGTCTGTCTGTCTGTCTGTCTGTCTGTCTGTCTGTCTGTCTGTCTGTCTGTCTGTCTGTCTGTCTGTCTGTCTGTCTGTCTGTCTGTCTGTCTGTCTGTCTGTCTGTCTGTCTGTCTGTCTGTCTGTCTGTCTGTCTGTCTGTCTGTCTGTCTGTCTGTCTGTCTGTCTGTCTGTCTGTCTGTCTGTCTGTCTGTCTGTCTGTCTGTCTGTCTGTCTGTCTGTCTGTCTGTCTGTCTGTCTGTCTGTCTGTCTGTCTGTCTGTCTGTCTGTCTGTCTGTCTGTCTGTCTGTCTGTCTGTCTGTCTGTCTGTCTGTCTGTCTGTCTGTCTGTCTGTCTGTCTGTCTGTCTGTCTGTCTGTCTGTCTGTCTGTCTGTCTGTCTGTCTGTCTGTCTGTCTGTCTGTCTGTCTGTCTGTCTGTCTGTCTGTCTGTCTGTCTGTCTGTCTGTCTGTCTGTCTGTCTGTCTGTCTGTCTGTCTGTCTGTCTGTCTGTCTGTCTGTCTGTCTGTCTGTCTGTCTGTCTGTCTGTCTGTCTGTCTGTCTGTCTGTCTGTCTGTCTGTCTGTCTGTCTGTCTGTCTGTCTGTCTGTCTGTCTGTCTGTCTGTCTGTCTGTCTGTCTGTCTGTCTGTCTGTCTGTCTGTCTGTCTGTCTGTCTGTCTGTCTGTCTGTCTGTCTGTCTGTCTGTCTGTCTGTCTGTCTGTCTGTCTGTCTGTCTGTCTGTCTGTCTGTCTGTCTGTCTGTCTGTCTGTCTGTCTGTCTGTCTGTCTGTCTGTCTGTCTGTCTGTCTGTCTGTCTGTCTGTCTGTCTGTCTGTCTGTCTGTCTGTCTGTCTGTCTGTCTGTCTGTCTGTCTGTCTGTCTGTCTGTCTGTCTGTCTGTCTGTCTGTCTGTCTGTCTGTCTGTCTGTCTGTCTGTCTGTCTGTCTGTCTGTCTGTAATATTTTCCCTGACCGGGAATCGAACCTGGGCCACAACAGTGAGAGTGCTGGATGCTAGCCACTAGACCATCAGGGACTGTACAGGAAAAAAGTTGACTGTCGTCAAATCCATTCTGGAAAAAGGAACCTCTTTCAATGCTTTTTCCAATTCTTTGATAAGAATTTTCTGTCTTTCCGTCTATAATAATAGACCTGACCGGGAATCGAACCCGGGCCACAGCAGTGAGAGTGCTGGATGCTAGCCACTAGACCATCAGGGACTGTACAGGAAAAAAGTTGACTGTCGGAAAATCCATTCTAGAAAAAGGAACCTCTGTCAATGTTCATTCCAATTCCTCAAGAGGAATTTTCTATCTGCGTGTAACAGTTCTGGAATCGAACCCAGGCCACAGCAGTGAAAGTGCTGGATCCTAGCCACTAGACCACCAGGGACTTAACTAGAAAAAAGTTGACTGTCGTCAAATCCATTCTAGAAAAGGAACCTCTTTCAATTTTCTTTCCAATTCCTCAAAAGGAATTGTCTGTCTGTCTGTCTGTCTGTCTGTAATATTTTCCCTGACCGGGAATCGAACCTGGGCCACAACAGTGAGAGTGCTGGATCCTAGCCACTAGACCACCAGGGACTTTACTAGAAAAAAGTTGACTGTCGTCAAATCCATTCTGGAAAAAGGAACCTCTTTCAATGCTTTTTCCAATTCTTTGATAAGAATTTTCTGTCTTTCCGTCTATAATAATAGACCTGATCGGGAATCGAACCCGGGCCACAGCATTGAAAGTGCTGGATCCTAGCCACTAGACCACCAGGGACTTTACTACAAAAGAGTTGACTGTCGTCAAATCCATTCTGGAAAAAGGAACCTCTTTCAATGCTTTTTCCAATTCTTTGATAAGAATTTTCTGTCTTTCCGTCTATAATAATAGACCTGACCGGGAATCGAACCCGGGCCACAGCAGTGAGAGTGCTGGATGCTAGCCACTAGACCATCAGGGACTGTACAGGAAAAAAGTTGACTGTCGGAAAATCCATTCTAGAAAAAGGAACCTCTGTCAATGTTCATTCCAATTCCTCAAGAGGAATTTTCTATCTGCGTGTAACAGTTTCCCTGACCTGGAATCGAACCCAGGCCACAGCAGTGAAAGTGCTGGATCCTAGCCACTAGACCACCAGGGACTTAACTAGAAAAAATTTGACTGTCGTCAAATCCATTCTAGAAAAGGAACCTCTTTCAATTTTCTTTCCAATTCCTCAAAAGGAATTGTCTGTCTGTCTGTCTGTCTGTCTGTAATATTTTCCCTGACCGGGAATCGAACCTGGGCCACAACAGTGAGAGTGCTGGATCCTAGCCACTAGACCACCAGGGACTTTACTAGAAAAAAGTTGACTGTCGTCAAATCCATTCTGGAAAAAGGAACCTCTTTCAATGCTTTTTCCAATTCTTTGATAAGAATTTTCTGTCTTTCCGTCTATAATAATAGACCTGATCGGGAATCGAACCCGGGCCACAGCATTGAAAGTGCTGGATCCTAGCCACTAGACCACCAGGGACTTTACTACAAAAGAGTTGACTGTCGTCAAATCCATTCTGGAAAAAGGAACCTCTTTCAATGCTTTTTCCAATTCTTTGATAAGAATTTTCTGTCTTTCCGTCTATAATAATAGACCTGACCGGGAATCGAACCCGGGCCACAGCAGTGAGAGTGCTGGATGCTAGCCACTAGACCATCAGGGACTGTACAGGAAAAAAGTTGACTGTCGGAAAATCCATTCTAGAAAAAGGAACCTCTGTCAATGTTCATTCCAATTCCTCAAGAGGAATTTTCTATCTGCGTGTAACAGTTTCCCTGACCTGGAATCGAACCCAGGCCACAGCAGTGAAAGTGCTGGATCCTAGCCACTAGACCACCAGGGACTTAACTAGAAAAAAGTTGACTGTCGTCAAATCCATTCTAGAAAAGGAACCTCTTTCAATTTTCTTTCCAATTCCTCAAAAGGAATTGTCTGTCTGTCTGTCTGTCTGTCTGTCTGTCTGTCTGTCTGTCTGTCTGTCTGTCTGTCTGTCTGTCTGTCTGTCTGTCTGTCTGTCTGTCTGTCTGTCTGTCTGTCTGTCTGTCTGTCTGTCTGTCTGTCTGTCTGTCTGTCTGTCTGTCTGTCTGTCTGTCTGTCTGTCTGTCTGTCTGTCTGTCTGTCTGTCTGTCTGTCTGTCTGTCTGTCTGTCTGTCTGTCTGTCTGTCTGTCTGTCTGTCTGTCTGTCTGTCTGTCTGTCTGTCTGTCTGTCTGTCTGTCTGTCTGTCTGTCTGTCTGTCTGTCTGTCTGTCTGTCTGTCTGTCTGTCTGTCTGTCTGTCTGTCTGTCTGTCTGTCTGTCTGTCTGTCTGTCTGTCTGTCTGTCTGTCTGTCTGTCTGTCTGTCTGTCTGTAATATTTTCCCTGACCGGGAATCGAACCTGGGCCACAACAGTGAGAGTGCTGGATGCTAGCCACTAGACCATCAGGGACTGTACAGGAAAAAAGTTGACTGTCGTCAAATCCATTCTGGAAAAAGGAACCTCTTTCAATGCTTTTTCCAATTCTTTGATAAGAATTTTCTGTCTTTCCGTCTATAATAATAGACCTGACCGGGAATCGAACCCGGGCCACAGCAGTGAGAGTGCTGGATGCTAGCCACTAGACCATCAGGGACTGTACAGGAAAAAAGTTGACTGTCGGAAAATCCATTCTAGAAAAAGGAACCTCTGTCAATGTTCATTCCAATTCCTCAAGAGGAATTTTCTATCTGCGTGTAACAGTTTCCCTGACCTGGAATCGAACCCAGGCCACAGCAGTGAAAGTGCTGGATCCTAGCCACTAGACCACCAGGGACTTAACTAGAAAAAAGTTGACTGTCGTCAAATCCATTCTAGAAAAGGAACCTCTTTCAATTTTCTTTCCAATTCCTCAAAAGGAATTGTCTGTCTGTCTGTCTGTCTGTCTGTAATATTTTCCCTGACCGGGAATCGAACCTGGGCCACAACAGTGAGAGTGCTGGATCCTAGCCACTAGACCACCAGGGACTTTACTAGAAAAAAGTTGACTGTCGTCAAATCCATTCTGGAAAAAGGAACCTCTTTCAATGCTTTTTCCAATTCTTTGATAAGAATTTTCTGTCTTTCCGTCTATAATAATAGACCTGATCGGGAATCGAACCCGGGCCACAGCATTGAAAGTGCTGGATCCTAGCCACTAGACCACCAGGGACTTTACTACAAAAGAGTTGACTGTCGTCAAATCCATTCTGGAAAAAGGAACCTCTTTCAATGCTTTTTCCAATTCTTTGATAAGAATTTTCTGTCTTTCCGTCTATAATAATAGACCTGACCGGGAATCGAACCCGGGCCACAGCAGTGAGAGTGCTGGATGCTAGCCACTAGACCATCAGGGACTGTACAGGAAAAAAGTTGACTGTCGGAAAATCCATTCTAGAAAAAGGAACCTCTGTCAATGTTCATTCCAATTCCTCAAGAGGAATTTTCTATCTGCGTGTAACAGTTTCCCTGACCTGGAATCGAACCCAGGCCACAGCAGTGAAAGTGCTGGATCCTAGCCACTAGACCACCAGGGACTTAACTAGAAAAAAGTTGACTGTCGTCAAATCCATTCTAGAAAAGGAACCTCTTTCAATTTTCTTTCCAATTCCTCAAAAGGAATTGTCTGTCTGTCTGTCTGTCTGTCTGTCTGTCTGTCTGTCTGTCTGTCTGTCTGTCTGTCTGTCTGTCTGTCTGTCTGTCTGTCTGTCTGTCTGTCTGTCTGTCTGTCTGTCTGTCTGTCTGTCTGTCTGTCTGTCTGTCTGTCTGTCTGTCTGTCTGTCTGTCTGTCTGTCTGTCTGTCTGTCTGTCTGTCTGTCTGTCTGTCTGTCTGTCTGTCTGTCTGTCTGTCTGTCTGTCTGTCTGTCTGTCTGTCTGTCTGTCTGTCTGTCTGTCTGTCTGTCTGTCTGTCTGTCTGTCTGTCTGTCTGTCTGTCTGTCTGTCTGTCTGTCTGTCTGTCTGTCTGTCTGTCTGTCTGTCTGTCTGTCTGTCTGTCTGTCTGTCTGTCTGTCTGTCTGTCTGTCTGTCTGTCTGTCTGTCTGTCTGTCTGTCTGTCTGTCTGTCTGTCTGTCTGTCTGTCTGTCTGTCTGTCTGTCTGTCTGTCTGTCTGTCTGTCTGTCTGTCTGTCTGTCTGTCTGTCTGTCTGTCTGTCTGTCTGTCTGTCTGTCTGTCTGTCTGTCTGTCTGTCTGTCTGTCTGTCTGTCTGTCTGTCTGTCTGTCTGTCTGTCTGTCTGTCTGTCTGTCTGTCTGTCTGTCTGTCTGTCTGTCTGTCTGTCTGTCTGTCTGTCTGTCTGTCTGTCTGTCTGTCTGTCTGTCTGTCTGTCTGTCTGTCTGTCTGTCTGTCTGTCTGTCTGTCTGTCTGTCTGTCTGTCTGTCTGTCTGTCTGTCTGTCTGTCTGTCTGTCTGTCTGTCTGTCTGTCTGTCTGTCTGTCTGTCTGTCTGTCTGTCTGTCTGTCTGTCTGTCTGTCTGTCTGTCTGTCTGTCTGTCTGTCTGTCTGTCTGTCTGTCTGTCTGTCTGTCTGTCTGTCTGTCTGTCTGTCTGTCTGTCTGTCTGTCTGTCTGTCTGTCTGTCTGTCTGTCTGTCTGTCTGTCTGTCTGTCTGTCTGTCTGTCTGTCTGTCTGTCTGTCTGTCTGTCTGTCTGTCTGTCTGTCTGTCTGTCTGTCTGTCTGTCTGTCTGTCTGTCTGTCTGTCTGTCTGTCTGTCTGTCTGTCTGTCTGTCTGTCTGTCTGTCTGTCTGTCTGTCTGTCTGTCTGTCTGTCTGTCTGTCTGTCTGTCTGTCTGTCTGTCTGTCTGTCTGTCTGTCTGTCTGTCTGTCTGTCTGTCTGTCTGTCTGTCTGTCTGTCTGTCTGTCTGTCTGTCTGTCTGTCTGTCTGTCTGTCTGTCTGTCTGTCTGTCTGTCTGTCTGTCTGTCTGTCTGTCTGTCTGTCTGTCTGTCTGTCTGTCTGTCTGTCTGTCTGTCTGTCTGTCTGTCTGTCTGTCTGTCTGTCTGTCTGTCTGTCTGTCTGTCTGTCTGTCTGTCTGTCTGTCTGTCTGTCTGTCTGTCTGTCTGTCTGTCTGTCTGTCTGTCTGTCTGTCTGTCTGTCTGTCTGTCTGTCTGTCTGTCTGTCTGTCTGTCTGTCTGTCTGTCTGTCTGTCTGTCTGTCTGTCTGTCTGTCTGTCTGTCTGTCTGTCTGTCTGTCTGTCTGTCTGTCTGTCTGTCTGTCTGTCTGTCTGTCTGTCTGTCTGTCTGTCTGTCTGTCTGTCTGTCTGTCTGTCTGTCTGTCTGTCTGTCTGTCTGTCTGTCTGTCTGTCTGTCTGTCTGTCTGTCTGTCTGTCTGTCTGTCTGTCTGTCTGTCTGTCTGTCTGTCTGTCTGTCTGTCTGTCTGTCTGTCTGTCTGTCTGTCTGTCTGTCTGTCTGTCTGTCTGTCTGTCTGTCTGTCTGTCTGTCTGTCTGTCTGTCTGTCTGTCTGTCTGTCTGTCTGTCTGTCTGTCTGTCTGTCTGTCTGTCTGTCTGTCTGTCTGTCTGTCTGTCTGTCTGTCTGTCTGTCTGTCTGTCTGTCTGTCTGTCTGTCTGTCTGTCTGTCTGTCTGTCTGTCTGTCTGTCTGTCTGTCTGTCTGTCTGTCTGTCTGTCTGTCTGTCTGTCTGTCTGTCTGTCTGTCTGTCTGTCTGTCTGTCTGTCTGTCTGTCTGTCTGTCTGTCTGTCTGTCTGTCTGTCTGTCTGTCTGTCTGTCTGTCTGTCTGTCTGTCTGTCTGTCTGTCTGTCTGTCTGTCTGTCTGTCTGTCTGTCTGTCTGTCTGTCTGTCTGTCTGTCTGTCTGTCTGTCTGTCTGTCTGTCTGTCTGTCTGTCTGTCTGTCTGTCTGTCTGTCTGTCTGTCTGTCTGTCTGTCTGTCTGTCTGTCTGTCTGTCTGTCTGTCTGTCTGTCTGTCTGTCTGTCTGTCTGTCTGTCTGTCTGTCTGTCTGTCTGTCTGTCTGTCTGTCTGTCTGTCTGTCTGTCTGTCTGTCTGTCTGTCTGTCTGTCTGTCTGTCTGTCTGTCTGTCTGTCTGTCTGTCTGTCTGTCTGTCTGTCTGTCTGTCTGTCTGTCTGTCTGTCTGTCTGTCTGTCTGTCTGTCTGTCTGTCTGTCTGTCTGTCTGTCTGTCTGTCTGTCTGTCTGTCTGTCTGTCTGTCTGTCTGTCTGTCTGTCTGTCTGTCTGTCTGTCTGTCTGTCTGTCTGTCTGTCTGTCTGTCTGTCTGTCTGTCTGTCTGTCTGTCTGTCTGTCTGTCTGTCTGTCTGTCTGTCTGTCTGTCTGTCTGTCTGTCTGTCTGTCTGTCTGTCTGTCTGTCTGTCTGTCTGTCTGTCTGTCTGTCTGTCTGTCTGTCTGTCTGTCTGTCTGTCTGTCTGTCTGTCTGTCTGTCTGTCTGTCTGTCTGTCTGTCTGTCTGTCTGTCTGTCTGTCTGTCTGTCTGTCTGTCTGTCTGTCTGTCTGTCTGTCTGTCTGTCTGTCTGTCTGTCTGTCTGTCTGTCTGTCTGTCTGTCTGTCTGTCTGTCTGTCTGTCTGTCTGTCTGTCTGTCTGTCTGTCTGTCTGTCTGTCTGTCTGTCTGTCTGTCTGTAATATTTTCCCTGACCGGGAATCGAACCTGGGCCACAACAGTGAGAGTGCTGGATGCTAGCCACTAGACCATCAGGGACTGTACAGGAAAAAAGTTGACTGTCGTCAAATCCATTCTGGAAAAAGGAACCTCTTTCAATGCTTTTTCCAATTCTTTGATAAGAATTTTCTGTCTTTCCGTCTATAATAATAGACCTGACCGGGAATCGAACCCGGGCCACAGCAGTGAGAGTGCTGGATGCTAGCCACTAGACCATCAGGGACTGTACAGGAAAAAAGTTGACTGTCGGAAAATCCATTCTAGAAAAAGGAACCTCTGTCAATGTTCATTCCAATTCCTCAAGAGGAATTTTCTATCTGCGTGTAACAGTTTCCCTGACCTGGAATCGAACCCAGGCCACAGCAGTGAAAGTGCTGGATCCTAGCCACTAGACCACCAGGGACTTAACTAGAAAAAAGTTGACTGTCGTCAAATCCATTCTAGAAAAGGAACCTCTTTCAATTTTCTTTCCAATTCCTCAAAAGGAATTGTCTGTCTGTCTGTCTGTCTGTCTGTAATATTTTCCCTGACCGGGAATCGAACCTGGGCCACAACAGTGAGAGTGCTGGATCCTAGCCACTAGACCACCAGGGACTTTACTAGAAAAAAGTTGACTGTCGTCAAATCCATTCTGGAAAAAGGAACCTCTTTCAATGCTTTTTCCAATTCTTTGATAAGAATTTTCTGTCTTTCCGTCTATAATAATAGACCTGATCGGGAATCGAACCCGGGCCACAGCATTGAAAGTGCTGGATCCTAGCCACTAGACCACCAGGGACTTTACTACAAAAGAGTTGACTGTCGTCAAATCCATTCTGGAAAAAGGAACCTCTTTCAATGCTTTTTCCAATTCTTTGATAAGAATTTTCTGTCTTTCCGTCTATAATAATAGACCTGACCGGGAATCGAACCCGGGCCACAGCAGTGAGAGTGCTGGATGCTAGCCACTAGACCATCAGGGACTGTACAGGAAAAAAGTTGACTGTCGGAAAATCCATTCTAGAAAAAGGAACCTCTGTCAATGTTCATTCCAATTCCTCAAGAGGAATTTTCTATCTGCGTGTAACAGTTTCCCTGACCTGGAATCGAACCCAGGCCACAGCAGTGAAAGTGCTGGATCCTAGCCACTAGACCACCAGGGACTTAACTAGAAAAAAGTTGACTGTCGTCAAATCCATTCTAGAAAAGGAACCTCTTTCAATTTTCTTTCCAATTCCTCAAAAGGAATTGTCTGTCTGTCTGTCTGTCTGTCTGTAATATTTTCCCTGACCGGGAATCGAACCTGGGCCACAACAGTGAGAGTGCTGGATCCTAGCCACTAGACCACCAGGGACTTTACTAGAAAAAAGTTGACTGTCGTCAAATCCATTCTGGAAAAAGGAACCTCTTTCAATGCTTTTTCCAATTCTTTGATAAGAATTTTCTGTCTTTCCGTCTATAATAATAGACCTGATCGGGAATCGAACCCGGGCCACAGCATTGAAAGTGCTGGATCCTAGCCACTAGACCACCAGGGACTTTACTACAAAAGAGTTGACTGTCGTCAAATCCATTCTGGAAAAAGGAACCTCTTTCAATGCTTTTTCCAATTCTTTGATAAGAATTTTCTGTCTTTCCGTCTATAATAATAGACCTGACCGGGAATCGAACCCGGGCCACAGCAGTGAGAGTGCTGGATGCTAGCCACTAGACCATCAGGGACTGTACAGGAAAAAAGTTGACTGTCGGAAAATCCATTCTAGAAAAAGGAACCTCTGTCAATGTTCATTCCAATTCCTCAAGAGGAATTTTCTATCTGCGTGTAACAGTTTCCCTGACCTGGAATCGAACCCAGGCCACAGCAGTGAAAGTGCTGGATCCTAGCCACTAGACCACCAGGGACTTAACTAGAAAAAAGTTGACTGTCGTCAAATCCATTCTAGAAAAGGAACCTCTTTCAATTTTCTTTCCAATTCCTCAAAAGGAATTGTCTGTCTGTCTGTCTGTCTGTCTGTCTGTCTGTCTGTCTGTCTGTCTGTCTGTCTGTCTGTCTGTCTGTCTGTCTGTCTGTCTGTCTGTCTGTCTGTCTGTCTGTCTGTCTGTCTGTCTGTCTGTCTGTCTGTCTGTCTGTCTGTCTGTCTGTCTGTCTGTCTGTCTGTCTGTCTGTCTGTCTGTCTGTCTGTCTGTCTGTCTGTCTGTCTGTCTGTCTGTCTGTCTGTCTGTCTGTCTGTCTGTCTGTCTGTCTGTCTGTCTGTCTGTCTGTCTGTCTGTCTGTCTGTCTGTCTGTCTGTCTGTCTGTCTGTCTGTCTGTCTGTCTGTCTGTCTGTCTGTCTGTCTGTCTGTCTGTCTGTCTGTCTGTCTGTCTGTCTGTCTGTCTGTCTGTCTGTCTGTCTGTCTGTCTGTCTGTCTGTCTGTCTGTCTGTCTGTCTGTCTGTCTGTCTGTCTGTCTGTCTGTCTGTCTGTCTGTCTGTCTGTCTGTCTGTCTGTCTGTCTGTCTGTCTGTCTGTCTGTCTGTCTGTCTGTCTGTCTGTCTGTCTGTCTGTCTGTCTGTCTGTCTGTCTGTCTGTCTGTCTGTCTGTCTGTCTGTCTGTCTGTCTGTCTGTCTGTCTGTCTGTCTGTCTGTCTGTCTGTCTGTCTGTCTGTCTGTCTGTCTGTCTGTCTGTCTGTCTGTCTGTCTGTCTGTCTGTCTGTCTGTCTGTCTGTCTGTCTGTCTGTCTGTCTGTCTGTCTGTCTGTCTGTCTGTCTGTCTGTCTGTCTGTCTGTCTGTCTGTCTGTCTGTCTGTCTGTCTGTCTGTCTGTCTGTCTGTCTGTCTGTCTGTCTGTCTGTCTGTCTGTCTGTCTGTCTGTCTGTCTGTCTGTCTGTCTGTCTGTCTGTCTGTCTGTCTGTCTGTCTGTCTGTCTGTCTGTCTGTCTGTCTGTCTGTCTGTCTGTCTGTCTGTCTGTCTGTCTGTCTGTCTGTCTGTCTGTCTGTCTGTCTGTCTGTCTGTCTGTCTGTCTGTCTGTCTGTCTGTCTGTCTGTCTGTCTGTCTGTCTGTCTGTCTGTCTGTCTGTCTGTCTGTCTGTCTGTCTGTCTGTCTGTCTGTCTGTCTGTCTGTCTGTCTGTCTGTCTGTCTGTCTGTCTGTCTGTCTGTCTGTCTGTCTGTCTGTCTGTCTGTCTGTCTGTCTGTCTGTCTGTCTGTCTGTCTGTCTGTCTGTCTGTCTGTCTGTCTGTCTGTCTGTCTGTCTGTCTGTCTGTCTGTCTGTCTGTCTGTCTGTCTGTCTGTCTGTCTGTCTGTCTGTCTGTCTGTCTGTCTGTCTGTCTGTCTGTCTGTCTGTCTGTCTGTCTGTCTGTCTGTCTGTCTGTCTGTCTGTCTGTCTGTCTGTCTGTCTGTCTGTCTGTCTGTCTGTCTGTCTGTCTGTCTGTCTGTCTGTCTGTCTGTCTGTCTGTCTGTCTGTCTGTCTGTCTGTCTGTCTGTCTGTCTGTCTGTCTGTCTGTCTGTCTGTCTGTCTGTCTGTCTGTCTGTCTGTCTGTCTGTCTGTCTGTCTGTCTGTCTGTCTGTCTGTCTGTCTGTCTGTCTGTCTGTCTGTCTGTCTGTCTGTCTGTCTGTCTGTCTGTCTGTCTGTCTGTCTGTCTGTCTGTCTGTCTGTCTGTCTGTCTGTCTGTCTGTCTGTCTGTCTGTCTGTCTGTCTGTCTGTCTGTCTGTCTGTCTGTCTGTCTGTCTGTCTGTCTGTCTGTCTGTCTGTCTGTCTGTCTGTCTGTCTGTCTGTCTGTCTGTCTGTCTGTCTGTCTGTCTGTCTGTCTGTCTGTCTGTCTGTCTGTCTGTCTGTCTGTCTGTCTGTCTGTCTGTCTGTCTGTCTGTCTGTCTGTCTGTCTGTCTGTCTGTCTGTCTGTCTGTCTGTCTGTCTGTCTGTCTGTCTGTCTGTCTGTCTGTCTGTCTGTCTGTCTGTCTGTCTGTCTGTCTGTCTGTCTGTCTGTCTGTCTGTCTGTCTGTCTGTCTGTCTGTCTGTCTGTCTGTCTGTCTGTCTGTCTGTCTGTCTGTCTGTCTGTCTGTCTGTCTGTCTGTCTGTCTGTCTGTCTGTCTGTCTGTCTGTCTGTCTGTCTGTCTGTCTGTCTGTCTGTCTGTCTGTCTGTCTGTCTGTCTGTCTGTCTGTCTGTCTGTCTGTCTGTCTGTCTGTCTGTCTGTCTGTCTGTCTGTCTGTAATATTTTCCCTGACCGGGAATCGAACCTGGGCCACAACAGTGAGAGTGCTGGATGCTAGCCACTAGACCATCAGGGACTGTACAGGAAAAAAGTTGACTGTCGTCAAATCCATTCTGGAAAAAGGAACCTCTTTCAATGCTTTTTCCAATTCTTTGATAAGAATTTTCTGTCTTTCCGTCTATAATAATAGACCTGACCGGGAATCGAACCCGGGCCACAGCAGTGAGAGTGCTGGATGCTAGCCACTAGACCATCAGGGACTGTACAGGAAAAAAGTTGACTGTCGGAAAATCCATTCTAGAAAAAGGAACCTCTGTCAATGTTCATTCCAATTCCTCAAGAGGAATTTTCTATCTGCGTGTAACAGTTTCCCTGACCTGGAATCGAACCCAGGCCACAGCAGTGAAAGTGCTGGATCCTAGCCACTAGACCACCAGGGACTTAACTAGAAAAAAGTTGACTGTCGTCAAATCCATTCTAGAAAAGGAACCTCTTTCAATTTTCTTTCCAATTCCTCAAAAGGAATTGTCTGTCTGTCTGTCTGTCTGTCTGTAATATTTTCCCTGACCGGGAATCGAACCTGGGCCACAACAGTGAGAGTGCTGGATCCTAGCCACTAGACCACCAGGGACTTTACTAGAAAAAAGTTGACTGTCGTCAAATCCATTCTGGAAAAAGGAACCTCTTTCAATGCTTTTTCCAATTCTTTGATAAGAATTTTCTGTCTTTCCGTCTATAATAATAGACCTGATCGGGAATCGAACCCGGGCCACAGCATTGAAAGTGCTGGATCCTAGCCACTAGACCACCAGGGACTTTACTACAAAAGAGTTGACTGTCGTCAAATCCATTCTGGAAAAAGGAACCTCTTTCAATGCTTTTTCCAATTCTTTGATAAGAATTTTCTGTCTTTCCGTCTATAATAATAGACCTGACCGGGAATCGAACCCGGGCTATAATAATAGACCTGACCGGGAATCGAACCCGGGCCACAGCAGTGAGAGTGCTGGATGCTAGCCACTAGACCATCAGGGACTGTACAGGAAAAAAGTTGACTGTCGGAAAATCCATTCTAGAAAAAGGAACCTCTGTCAATGTTCATTCCAATTCCTCAAGAGGAATTTTCTATCTGCGTGTAACAGTTTCCCTGACCTGGAATCGAACCCAGGCCACAGCAGTGAAAGTGCTGGATCCTAGCCACTAGACCACCAGGGACTTAACTAGAAAAAATTTGACTGTCGTCAAATCCATTCTAGAAAAGGAACCTCTTTCAATTTTCTTTCCAATTCCTCAAAAGGAATTGTCTGTCTGTCTGTCTGTCTGTCTGTAATATTTTCCCTGACCGGGAATCGAACCTGGGCCACAACAGTGAGAGTGCTGGATCCTAGCCACTAGACCACCAGGGACTTTACTAGAAAAAAGTTGACTGTCGTCAAATCCATTCTGGAAAAAGGAACCTCTTTCAATGCTTTTTCCAATTCTTTGATAAGAATTTTCTGTCTTTCCGTCTATAATAATAGACCTGATCGGGAATCGAACCCGGGCCACAGCATTGAAAGTGCTGGATCCTAGCCACTAGACCACCAGGGACTTTACTACAAAAGAGTTGACTGTCGTCAAATCCATTCTGGAAAAAGGAACCTCTTTCAATGCTTTTTCCAATTCTTTGATAAGAATTTTCTGTCTTTCCGTCTATAATAATAGACCTGACCGGGAATCGAACCCGGGCCACAGCAGTGAGAGTGCTGGATGCTAGCCACTAGACCATCAGGGACTGTACAGGAAAAAAGTTGACTGTCGGAAAATCCATTCTAGAAAAAGGAACCTCTGTCAATGTTCATTCCAATTCCTCAAGAGGAATTTTCTATCTGCGTGTAACAGTTTCCCTGACCTGGAATCGAACCCAGGCCACAGCAGTGAAAGTGCTGGATCCTAGCCACTAGACCACCAGGGACTTAACTAGAAAAAAGTTGACTGTCGTCAAATCCATTCTAGAAAAGGAACCTCTTTCAATTTTCTTTCCAATTCCTCAAAAGGAATTGTCTGTCTGTCTGTCTGTCTGTCTGTCTGTCTGTCTGTCTGTCTGTCTGTCTGTCTGTCTGTCTGTCTGTCTGTCTGTCTGTCTGTCTGTCTGTCTGTCTGTCTGTCTGTCTGTCTGTCTGTCTGTCTGTCTGTCTGTCTGTCTGTCTGTCTGTCTGTCTGTCTGTCTGTCTGTCTGTCTGTCTGTCTGTCTGTCTGTCTGTCTGTCTGTCTGTCTGTCTGTCTGTCTGTCTGTCTGTCTGTCTGTCTGTCTGTCTGTCTGTCTGTCTGTCTGTCTGTCTGTCTGTCTGTCTGTCTGTCTGTCTGTCTGTCTGTCTGTCTGTCTGTCTGTCTGTCTGTCTGTCTGTCTGTCTGTCTGTCTGTCTGTCTGTCTGTCTGTCTGTCTGTCTGTCTGTAATATTTTCCCTGACCGGGAATCGAACCTGGGCCACAACAGTGAGAGTGCTGGATGCTAGCCACTAGACCATCAGGGACTGTACAGGAAAAAAGTTGACTGTCGTCAAATCCATTCTGGAAAAAGGAACCTCTTTCAATGCTTTTTCCAATTCTTTGATAAGAATTTTCTGTCTTTCCGTCTATAATAATAGACCTGACCGGGAATCGAACCCGGGCCACAGCAGTGAGAGTGCTGGATGCTAGCCACTAGACCATCAGGGACTGTACAGGAAAAAAGTTGACTGTCGGAAAATCCATTCTAGAAAAAGGAACCTCTGTCAATGTTCATTCCAATTCCTCAAGAGGAATTTTCTATCTGCGTGTAACAGTTTCCCTGACCTGGAATCGAACCCAGGCCACAGCAGTGAAAGTGCTGGATCCTAGCCACTAGACCACCAGGGACTTAACTAGAAAAAAGTTGACTGTCGTCAAATCCATTCTAGAAAAGGATTTCTTTCCAATTCCTCAAAAGGAATTGTCTGTCTGTCTGTCTGTCTGTCTGTAATATTTTCCCTGACCGGGAATCGAACCTGGGCCACAACAGTGAGAGTGCTGGATCCTAGCCACTAGACCACCAGGGACTTTACTAGAAAAAAGTTGACTGTCGTCAAATCCATTCTGGAAAAAGGAACCTCTTTCAATGCTTTTTCCAATTCTTTGATAAGAATTTTCTGTCTTTCCGTCTATAATAATAGACCTGATCGGGAATCGAACCCGGGCCACAGCATTGAAAGTGCTGGATCCTAGCCACTAGACCACCAGGGACTTTACTACAAAAGAGTTGACTGTCGTCAAATCCATTCTGGAAAAAGGAACCTCTTTCAATGCTTTTTCCAATTCTTTGATAAGAATTTTCTGTCTTTCCGTCTATAATAATAGACCTGACCGGGAATCGAACCCGGGCCACAGCAGTGAGAGTGCTGGATGCTAGCCACTAGACCATCAGGGACTGTACAGGAAAAAAGTTGACTGTCGGAAAATCCATTCTAGAAAAAGGAACCTCTGTCAATGTTCATTCCAATTCCTCAAGAGGAATTTTCTATCTGCGTGTAACAGTTTCCCTGACCTGGAATCGAACCCAGGCCACAGCAGTGAAAGTGCTGGATCCTAGCCACTAGACCACCAGGGACTTAACTAGAAAAAAGTTGACTGTCGTCAAATCCATTCTAGAAAAGGAACCTCTTTCAATTTTCTTTCCAATTCCTCAAAAGGAATTGTCTGTCTGTCTGTCTGTCTGTCTGTCTGTCTGTCTGTCTGTCTGTCTGTCTGTCTGTCTGTCTGTCTGTCTGTCTGTCTGTCTGTCTGTCTGTCTGTCTGTCTGTCTGTCTGTCTGTCTGTCTGTCTGTCTGTCTGTCTGTCTGTCTGTCTGTCTGTCTGTCTGTCTGTCTGTCTGTCTGTCTGTCTGTCTGTCTGTCTGTCTGTCTGTCTGTCTGTCTGTCTGTCTGTCTGTCTGTCTGTCTGTCTGTCTGTCTGTCTGTCTGTCTGTCTGTCTGTCTGTCTGTCTGTCTGTCTGTCTGTCTGTCTGTCTGTCTGTCTGTCTGTCTGTCTGTCTGTCTGTCTGTCTGTCTGTCTGTCTGTCTGTCTGTCTGTCTGTCTGTCTGTCTGTCTGTCTGTCTGTCTGTCTGTCTGTCTGTCTGTCTGTCTGTCTGTCTGTCTGTCTGTCTGTCTGTCTGTCTGTCTGTCTGTCTGTCTGTCTGTCTGTCTGTCTGTCTGTCTGTCTGTCTGTCTGTCTGTCTGTCTGTCTGTCTGTCTGTCTGTCTGTCTGTCTGTCTGTCTGTCTGTCTGTCTGTCTGTCTGTCTGTCTGTCTGTCTGTCTGTCTGTCTGTCTGTCTGTCTGTCTGTCTGTCTGTCTGTCTGTCTGTCTGTCTGTCTGTCTGTCTGTCTGTCTGTCTGTCTGTCTGTCTGTCTGTCTGTCTGTCTGTCTGTCTGTCTGTCTGTCTGTCTGTCTGTCTGTCTGTCTGTCTGTCTGTCTGTCTGTCTGTCTGTCTGTCTGTCTGTCTGTCTGTCTGTCTGTCTGTCTGTCTGTCTGTCTGTCTGTCTGTCTGTCTGTCTGTCTGTCTGTCTGTCTGTCTGTCTGTCTGTCTGTCTGTCTGTCTGTCTGTCTGTCTGTCTGTCTGTCTGTCTGTCTGTCTGTCTGTCTGTCTGTCTGTCTGTCTGTCTGTCTGTCTGTCTGTCTGTCTGTCTGTCTGTCTGTCTGTCTGTCTGTCTGTCTGTCTGTCTGTCTGTCTGTCTGTCTGTCTGTCTGTCTGTCTGTCTGTCTGTCTGTCTGTCTGTCTGTCTGTCTGTCTGTCTGTCTGTCTGTCTGTCTGTCTGTCTGTCTGTCTGTCTGTCTGTCTGTCTGTCTGTCTGTCTGTCTGTCTGTCTGTCTGTCTGTCTGTCTGTCTGTCTGTCTGTCTGTCTGTCTGTCTGTCTGTCTGTCTGTCTGTCTGTCTGTCTGTCTGTCTGTCTGTCTGTCTGTCTGTCTGTCTGTCTGTCTGTCTGTCTGTCTGTCTGTCTGTCTGTCTGTCTGTCTGTCTGTCTGTCTGTCTGTCTGTCTGTCTGTCTGTCTGTCTGTCTGTCTGTCTGTCTGTCTGTCTGTCTGTCTGTCTGTCTGTCTGTCTGTCTGTCTGTCTGTCTGTCTGTCTGTCTGTCTGTCTGTCTGTCTGTCTGTCTGTCTGTCTGTCTGTCTGTCTGTCTGTCTGTCTGTCTGTCTGTCTGTCTGTCTGTCTGTCTGTCTGTCTGTCTGTCTGTCTGTCTGTCTGTCTGTCTGTCTGTCTGTCTGTCTGTCTGTCTGTCTGTCTGTCTGTCTGTCTGTCTGTCTGTCTGTCTGTCTGTCTGTCTGTCTGTCTGTCTGTCTGTCTGTCTGTCTGTCTGTCTGTCTGTCTGTCTGTCTGTCTGTAATATTTTCCCTGACCGGGAATCGAACCTGGGCCACAACAGTGAGAGTGCTGGATGCTAGCCACTAGACCATCAGGGACTGTACAGGAAAAAAGTTGACTGTCGTCAAATCCATTCTGGAAAAAGGAACCTCTTTCAATGCTTTTTCCAATTCTGTCTTTCCGTCTATAATAATAGACCTGACCGGGAATCGAACCCGGGCCACAGCAGTGAGAGTGCTGGATGCTAGCCACTAGACCATCAGGGACTGTACAGGAAAAAAGTTGACTGTCGGAAAATCCATTCTAGAAAAAGGAACCTCTGTCAATGTTCATTCCAATTCCTCAAGAGGAATTTTCTATCTGCGTGTAACAGTTTCCCTGACCTGGAATCGAACCCAGGCCACAGCAGTGAAAGTGCTGGATCCTAGCCACTAGACCACCAGGGACTTAACTAGAAAAAAGTTGACTGTCGTCAAATCCATTCTAGAAAAGGAACCTCTTTCAATTTTCTTTCCAATTCCTCAAAAGGAATTGTCTGTCTGTCTGTCTGTCTGTCTGTCTGTCTGTCTGTCTGTCTGTCTGTCTGTCTGTCTGTCTGTCTGTCTGTCTGTCTGTCTGTCTGTCTGTCTGTCTGTCTGTCTGTCTGTCTGTCTGTCTGTCTGTCTGTCTGTCTGTCTGTCTGTCTGTCTGTCTGTCTGTCTGTCTGTCTGTCTGTCTGTCTGTCTGTCTGTCTGTCTGTCTGTCTGTCTGTCTGTCTGTCTGTCTGTCTGTCTGTCTGTCTGTCTGTCTGTCTGTCTGTCTGTCTGTCTGTCTGTCTGTCTGTCTGTCTGTCTGTCTGTCTGTCTGTCTGTCTGTCTGTCTGTCTGTCTGTCTGTCTGTCTGTCTGTCTGTCTGTCTGTCTGTCTGTCTGTCTGTCTGTCTGTCTGTCTGTCTGTCTGTCTGTCTGTCTGTCTGTCTGTCTGTCTGTCTGTCTGTCTGTCTGTCTGTCTGTCTGTCTGTCTGTCTGTCTGTCTGTCTGTCTGTCTGTCTGTCTGTCTGTCTGTCTGTCTGTCTGTCTGTCTGTCTGTCTGTCTGTCTGTCTGTCTGTCTGTCTGTCTGTCTGTCTGTCTGTCTGTCTGTCTGTCTGTCTGTCTGTCTGTCTGTCTGTCTGTCTGTCTGTCTGTCTGTCTGTCTGTCTGTCTGTCTGTCTGTCTGTCTGTCTGTCTGTCTGTCTGTCTGTCTGTCTGTCTGTCTGTCTGTCTGTCTGTCTGTCTGTCTGTCTGTCTGTCTGTCTGTCTGTCTGTCTGTCTGTCTGTCTGTCTGTCTGTCTGTCTGTCTGTCTGTCTGTCTGTCTGTCTGTCTGTCTGTCTGTCTGTCTGTCTGTCTGTCTGTCTGTCTGTCTGTCTGTCTGTCTGTCTGTCTGTCTGTCTGTCTGTCTGTCTGTCTGTCTGTCTGTCTGTCTGTCTGTCTGTCTGTCTGTCTGTCTGTCTGTCTGTCTGTCTGTCTGTCTGTCTGTCTGTCTGTCTGTCTGTCTGTCTGTCTGTCTGTCTGTCTGTCTGTCTGTCTGTCTGTCTGTCTGTCTGTCTGTCTGTCTGTCTGTCTGTCTGTCTGTCTGTCTGTCTGTCTGTCTGTCTGTCTGTCTGTCTGTCTGTCTGTCTGTCTGTCTGTCTGTCTGTCTGTCTGTCTGTCTGTCTGTCTGTCTGTCTGTCTGTCTGTCTGTCTGTCTGTCTGTCTGTCTGTCTGTCTGTCTGTCTGTCTGTCTGTCTGTCTGTCTGTCTGTCTGTCTGTCTGTCTGTCTGTCTGTCTGTCTGTCTGTCTGTCTGTCTGTCTGTCTGTCTGTCTGTCTGTCTGTCTGTCTGTCTGTCTGTCTGTCTGTCTGTCTGTCTGTCTGTCTGTCTGTCTGTCTGTCTGTCTGTCTGTCTGTCTGTCTGTCTGTCTGTCTGTCTGTCTGTCTGTCTGTCTGTCTGTCTGTCTGTCTGTCTGTCTGTCTGTCTGTCTGTCTGTCTGTCTGTCTGTCTGTCTGTCTGTCTGTCTGTCTGTCTGTCTGTCTGTCTGTCTGTCTGTCTGTCTGTCTGTCTGTCTGTCTGTCTGTCTGTCTGTCTGTCTGTCTGTCTGTCTGTCTGTCTGTCTGTCTGTCTGTCTGTCTGTCTGTCTGTCTGTCTGTCTGTCTGTCTGTCTGTCTGTCTGTCTGTCTGTCTGTCTGTCTGTCTGTCTGTCTGTCTGTCTGTCTGTCTGTCTGTCTGTCTGTCTGTCTGTCTGTCTGTCTGTCTGTCTGTCTGTAATATTTTCCCTGACCGGGAATCGAACCTGGGCCACAACAGTGAGAGTGCTGGATGCTAGCCACTAGACCATCAGGGACTGTACAGGAAAAAAGTTGACTGTCGTCAAATCCATTCTGGAAAAAGGAACCTCTTTCAATGCTTTTTCCAATTCTTTGATAAGAATTTTCTGTCTTTCCGTCTATAATAATAGACCTGACCGGGAATCGAACCCGGGCCACAGCAGTGAGAGTGCTGGATGCTAGCCACTAGACCATCAGGGACTGTACAGGAAAAAAGTTGACTGTCGGAAAATCCATTCTAGAAAAAGGAACCTCTGTCAATGTTCATTCCAATTCCTCAAGAGGAATTTTCTATCTGCGTGTAACAGTTTCCCTGACCTGGAATCGAACCCAGGCCACAGCAGTGAAAGTGCTGGATCCTAGCCACTAGACCACCAGGGACTTAACTAGAAAAAAGTTGACTGTCGTCAAATCCATTCTAGAAAAGGAACCTCTTTCAATTTTCTTTCCAATTCCTCAAAAGGAATTGTCTGTCTGTCTGTCTGTCTGTCTGTAATATTTTCCCTGACCGGGAATCGAACCTGGGCCACAACAGTGAGAGTGCTGGATCCTAGCCACTAGACCACCAGGGACTTTACTAGAAAAAAGTTGACTGTCGTCAAATCCATTCTGGAAAAAGGAACCTCTTTCAATGCTTTTTCCAATTCTTTGATAAGAATTTTCTGTCTTTCCGTCTATAATAATAGACCTGATCGGGAATCGAACCCGGGCCACAGCATTGAAAGTGCTGGATCCTAGCCACTAGACCACCAGGGACTTTACTACAAAAGAGTTGACTGTCGTCAAATCCATTCTGGAAAAAGGAACCTCTTTCAATGCTTTTTCCAATTCTTTGATAAGAATTTTCTGTCTTTCCGTCTATAATAATAGACCTGACCGGGAATCGAACCCGGGCCACAGCAGTGAGAGTGCTGGATGCTAGCCACTAGACCATCAGGGACTGTACAGGAAAAAAGTTGACTGTCGGAAAATCCATTCTAGAAAAAGGAACCTCTGTCAATGTTCATTCCAATTCCTCAAGAGGAATTTTCTATCTGCGTGTAACAGTTTCCCTGACCTGGAATCGAACCCAGGCCACAGCAGTGAAAGTGCTGGATCCTAGCCACTAGACCACCAGGGACTTAACTAGAAAAAAGTTGACTGTCGTCAAATCCATTCTAGAAAAGGAACCTCTTTCAATTTTCTTTCCAATTCCTCAAAAGGAATTGTCTGTCTGTCTGTCTGTCTGTCTGTCTGTCTGTCTGTCTGTCTGTCTGTCTGTCTGTCTGTCTGTCTGTCTGTCTGTCTGTCTGTCTGTCTGTCTGTCTGTCTGTCTGTCTGTCTGTCTGTCTGTCTGTCTGTCTGTCTGTCTGTCTGTCTGTCTGTCTGTCTGTCTGTCTGTCTGTCTGTCTGTCTGTCTGTCTGTCTGTCTGTCTGTCTGTCTGTCTGTCTGTCTGTCTGTCTGTCTGTCTGTCTGTCTGTCTGTCTGTCTGTCTGTCTGTCTGTCTGTCTGTCTGTCTGTCTGTCTGTCTGTCTGTCTGTCTGTCTGTCTGTCTGTCTGTCTGTCTGTCTGTCTGTCTGTCTGTCTGTCTGTCTGTCTGTCTGTCTGTCTGTCTGTCTGTCTGTCTGTCTGTCTGTCTGTCTGTCTGTCTGTCTGTCTGTCTGTCTGTCTGTCTGTCTGTCTGTCTGTCTGTCTGTCTGTCTGTCTGTCTGTCTGTCTGTCTGTCTGTCTGTCTGTCTGTCTGTCTGTCTGTCTGTCTGTCTGTCTGTCTGTCTGTCTGTCTGTCTGTCTGTCTGTCTGTCTGTCTGTCTGTCTGTCTGTCTGTCTGTCTGTCTGTCTGTCTGTCTGTCTGTCTGTCTGTCTGTCTGTCTGTCTGTCTGTCTGTCTGTCTGTCTGTCTGTCTGTCTGTCTGTCTGTCTGTCTGTCTGTCTGTCTGTCTGTCTGTCTGTCTGTCTGTCTGTCTGTCTGTCTGTCTGTCTGTCTGTCTGTCTGTCTGTCTGTCTGTCTGTCTGTCTGTCTGTCTGTCTGTCTGTCTGTCTGTCTGTCTGTCTGTCTGTCTGTCTGTCTGTCTGTCTGTCTGTCTGTCTGTCTGTCTGTCTGTCTGTCTGTCTGTCTGTCTGTCTGTCTGTCTGTCTGTCTGTCTGTCTGTCTGTCTGTCTGTCTGTCTGTCTGTCTGTCTGTCTGTCTGTCTGTCTGTCTGTCTGTCTGTCTGTCTGTCTGTCTGTCTGTCTGTCTGTCTGTCTGTCTGTCTGTCTGTCTGTCTGTCTGTCTGTCTGTCTGTCTGTCTGTCTGTCTGTCTGTCTGTCTGTCTGTCTGTCTGTCTGTCTGTCTGTCTGTCTGTCTGTCTGTCTGTCTGTCTGTCTGTCTGTCTGTCTGTCTGTCTGTCTGTCTGTCTGTCTGTCTGTCTGTCTGTCTGTCTGTCTGTCTGTCTGTCTGTCTGTCTGTCTGTCTGTCTGTCTGTCTGTCTGTCTGTCTGTCTGTCTGTCTGTCTGTCTGTCTGTCTGTCTGTCTGTCTGTCTGTCTGTCTGTCTGTCTGTCTGTCTGTCTGTCTGTCTGTCTGTCTGTCTGTCTGTCTGTCTGTCTGTCTGTCTGTCTGTCTGTCTGTCTGTCTGTCTGTCTGTCTGTCTGTCTGTCTGTCTGTCTGTCTGTCTGTCTGTCTGTCTGTCTGTCTGTCTGTCTGTCTGTCTGTCTGTCTGTCTGTCTGTCTGTCTGTCTGTCTGTCTGTCTGTCTGTCTGTCTGTCTGTCTGTCTGTCTGTCTGTCTGTCTGTCTGTCTGTCTGTCTGTCTGTCTGTCTGTCTGTCTGTCTGTCTGTCTGTCTGTCTGTCTGTCTGTCTGTCTGTCTGTCTGTCTGTCTGTCTGTCTGTCTGTCTGTCTGTCTGTCTGTCTGTCTGTCTGTCTGTCTGTCTGTCTGTCTGTCTGTCTGTCTGTCTGTCTGTCTGTCTGTCTGTCTGTCTGTCTGTCTGTCTGTCTGTCTGTCTGTCTGTCTGTCTGTCTGTCTGTCTGTCTGTCTGTCTGTCTGTCTGTCTGTCTGTCTGTCTGTCTGTCTGTCTGTCTGTCTGTCTGTCTGTCTGTCTGTCTGTCTGTCTGTCTGTCTGTCTGTCTGTCTGTCTGTCTGTCTGTCTGTCTGTCTGTCTGTCTGTCTGTCTGTCTGTCTGTCTGTCTGTCTGTCTGTCTGTCTGTCTGTCTGTCTGTCTGTCTGTCTGTCTGTCTGTCTGTCTGTCTGTCTGTCTGTCTGTCTGTCTGTCTGTCTGTCTGTCTGTCTGTCTGTCTGTCTGTCTGTCTGTCTGTCTGTCTGTCTGTCTGTCTGTCTGTCTGTCTGTCTGTCTGTCTGTCTGTCTGTCTGTCTGTCTGTCTGTCTGTCTGTCTGTCTGTCTGTCTGTCTGTAATATTTTCCCTGACCGGGAATCGAACCTGGGCCACAACAGTGAGAGTGCTGGATGCTAGCCACTAGACCATCAGGGACTGTACAGGAAAAAAGTTGACTGTCGTCAAATCCATTCTGGAAAAAGGAACCTCTTTCAATGCTTTTTCCAATTCTTTGATAAGAATTTTCTGTCTTTCCGTCTATAATAATAGACCTGACCGGGAATCGAACCCGGGCCACAGCAGTGAGAGTGCTGGATGCTAGCCACTAGACCATCAGGGACTGTACAGGAAAAAAGTTGACTGTCGGAAAATCCATTCTAGAAAAAGGAACCTCTGTCAATGTTCATTCCAATTCCTCAAGAGGAATTTTCTATCTGCGTGTAACAGTTTCCCTGACCTGGAATCGAACCCAGGCCACAGCAGTGAAAGTGCTGGATCCTAGCCACTAGACCACCAGGGACTTAACTAGAAAAAAGTTGACTGTCGTCAAATCCATTCTAGAAAAGGAACCTCTTTCAATTTTCTTTCCAATTCCTCAAAAGGAATTGTCTGTCTGTCTGTCTGTCTGTCTGTAATATTTTCCCTGACCGGGAATCGAACCTGGGCCACAACAGTGAGAGTGCTGGATCCTAGCCACTAGACCACCAGGGACTTTACTAGAAAAAAGTTGACTGTCGTCAAATCCATTCTGGAAAAAGGAACCTCTTTCAATGCTTTTTCCAATT
>NW_028283185.1:0-64952 GCF_059441175.1 Urocampus carinirostris
AATGACAATAACTTTTGAACCATGCATGCTAGAATCATAAATCTTGCTTTCCTGGGTTGGAAATCTTCTGAATTTTCTATATTTAGTGCAGATTTGGTGAAAAAAGCTCAACTTTTTGAGTTATGCAAGTTTTCATAAAAGTGTGACTTGCAGGCTGGAAAGCCCTTTTTTAAGCTTATCTGCGCCTGAAACGTCCGAAAAAGCAATCATTTAATAATGACAATAACTTTTGAACCATGCATGCTAGAATCATAATTCTTGCTTTCCTGGGTTGGAAATCTTCTGAATTTTCTATATTTAGTGCAGATTTGGTGAAAAAAGCTCAAGTTTTTGAGTTATGCAAGTTTTCATAAAAGTGTGACTTGCAGGCTGGAAAGCCCATTTTTAAGCTTATCTGCGCCTGAAACGTCCGAAAAAGCAATCATTTAATAATGACAATAACTTTTGAACCATGCATGCTAGAATCATAAATCTTGCTTTCCTGGTTGGAAATCTTCCGAATTTTCTATATTTAGTGCAGATTTGGTGAAAAAAGCTCAACTTTTTGAGTTATGCAAGTTTTCATAAAAGTGTGACTTGCAGGCTGGAAAGCCCATTTTTAAGCTTATCTGCGCCTGAAACGTCCGAAAAAGCAATCATTTAATAATGACAAATACTTTTGAACCATGCATGCTAGAATCATAATTCTTGCTTTCCTGGGTTGGAAATCTTCTGAATTTTCTATATTTAGTGCAGATTTGGTGAAAAAAGCTCAAGTTTTTGAGTTATGCAAGTTTTCATAAAAGTGTGACTTGCAGGCTGGAAAGCCCATTTTTAAGCTTATCTGCGCCTGAAACGTCCGAAAAAGCAATCATTTAATAATGACAATAACTTTGGAACCATGCATGCTAGAATCATAATTCTTGCTTTTCTAGGTTGGAAATCTTCTGAATTTTCTATATTTAGTGCAGATTTGGTGAAAAAAGCTCAAGTTTTTGAGTTATGCAAGTTTTCATAAAAGTGTGACTTGCAGGCTGGAAAGCCCATTTTTGCACTTCTCTGAGCCTAAAACGTCCGAAAAAGCAATCATTTAATAATGACAATAACTTTTGAACCATGCATGCTAGAATCATAAATCTTGCTTTCCTGGGTTGGAAATCTTCTGAATTTTCTATATTTAGTGCAGATTTGGTGAAAAAAGCTCAACTTTTTGAGTTATGCAAGTTTTCATAAAAGTGTGACTTGCAGGCTGGAAAGCCCATTTTTGCACTTCTCTGAGCCTAAAACGTCCGAAAAAGCAATCATTTAATAATGACAATAACTTTTGAACCATGCATGCTAGAATCATAAATCTTGCTTTCCTGGGTTGGAAATCTTCTGAATTTTCTATATTTAGTGCAGATTTGGTGAAAAAAGCTCAACTTTTTGAGTTATGCAAGTTTTCATAAAAGTGTGACTTGCAGGCTGGAAAGCCCATTTTTAAGCTTATCTGCGCCTGAAACGTCCGAAAAAGCAATCATTTAATAATGACAATAACTTTTGAACCATGCATGCTAGAATCATAATTCTTGCTTTCCTGGGTTGGAAATCTTCTGAATTTTCTATATTTAGTGCAGATTTGGTGAAAAAAGCTCAACTTTTTGAGTTATGCAAGTTTTCATAAAGTGTGACTTGCAGGCTGGAAAGCCCATTTTTAAGCTTATCTGCGCCTGAAACGTCCGAAAAAGCAATCATTTAATAATGACAATAACTTTGGAACCATGCATGCTAGAATCATAATTCTTGCTTTTCTAGGTTGGAAATCCTCTGAATTTTCTATATTTAGTGCAGATTTGGTGAAAAAAGCTCAACTTTTTGAGTTATGCAAGTTTTCATAAAAGTGTGACTTGCAGGCTGGAAAGCCCATTTTTGCACTTCTCTGAGCCTAAAACGTCCGAAAAAGCAATCATTTAATAATGACAATAACTTTTGAACCATGCATGCTAGAATCATAAATCTTGCTTTCCTGGGTTGGAAATCTTCTGAATTTTCTATATTTAGTGCAGATTTGGTGAAAAAAGCTCAACTTTTTGAGTTATGCAAGTTTTCATAAAAGTGTGACTTGCAGGCTGGAAAGCCCATTTTTAAGCTTATCTGCGCCTGAAACGTCCGAAAAAGCAATCATTTAATAATGACAATAACTTTTGAACCATGCATGCTAGAATCATAATTCTTGCTTTCCTGGGTTGGAAATCTTCTGAATTTTCTATATTTAGTGCAGATTTGGTGAAAAAAAGCTCAACTTTTTGAGTTATGCAAGTTTTCATAAAAGTGTGACTTGCAGGCTGGAAAGCCCATTTTTAAGCTTATCTGCGCCTGAAACGTCCGAAAAAGCAATCATTTAATAATGACAATAACTTTTGAACCATGCATGCTAGAATCATAATTCTTGCTTTCCTGGGTTGGAAATCTTCTGAATTTTCTATATTTAGTGCAGATTTGGTGAAAAAAGCTCAACTTTTTGAGTTATGCAAGTTTTCATAAAAGTGTGACTTGCAGGCTGAAAGCCCATTTTTAAGCTTATCTGCGCCTGAAACGTCCGAAAAAGCAATCATTTAATAATGACAATAACTTTGGAACCATGCATGCTAGAATCATAATTCTTGCTTTTCTAGGTTGGAAATCTTCTGAATTTTCTATATTTAGTGCAGATTTGGTGAAAAAAGCTCAAGTTTTTGAGTTATGCAAGTTTTCATAAAAGTGTGACTTGCAGGCTGGAAAGCCCATTTTTGCACTTCTCTGAGCCTAAAACGTCCGAAAAAGCAATCATTTAATAATGACAATAACTTTTGAACCATGCATGCTAGAATCATAAATCTTGCTTTCCTGGGTTGGAAATCTTCTGAATTTTCTATATTTAGTGCAGATTTGGTGAAAAAAGCTCAACTTTTTGAGTTATGCAAGTTTTCATAAAAGTGTGACTTGCAGGCTGGAAAGCCCATTTTTAAGCTTTATCTGCGCCTGAAACGTCCGAAAAAGCAATCATTTAATAATGACAATAACTTTTGAACCATGCATGCTAGAATCATAAATCTTGCTTTCCTGGGTTGGAAATCTTCTGAATTTTCTATATTTAGTGCAGATTTGGTGAAAAAGGCTCAACTTTTTGAGTTATGCAAGTTTTCATAAAAGTGTGACTTGCAGGCTGGAAAGCCCATTTTTATGCTTATCTGCGCCTGAAACGTCCGAAAAAGCAATCATTTAATAATGACAATAACTTTTGAACCATGCATGCTAGAATCATAAATCTTGCTTTCCTGGGTTGGAAATCTTCTGAATTTTCTATATTTAGTGCAGATTTGGTGAAAAAAGCTCAACTTTTTGAGTTATGCAAGTTTTCATAAAAGTGTGACTTGCAGGCTGGAAAGCCCATTTTTAAGCTTATCTGCGCCTGAAACGTCCGAAAAAGCAATCATTTAATAATGACAATAACTTTTGAACCATGCATGCTAGAATCATAATTCTTGCTTTCCTGGGTTGGAAATCTTCTGAATTTTCTATATTTAGTGCAGATTTGGTGAAAAAAGCTCAACTTTTTGAGTTATGCAAGTTTTCATAAAAGTGTGACTTGCAGGCTGGAAAGCCCATTTTTAAGCTTATCTGCGCCTGAAACGTCCGAAAAAGCAATCATTTAATAATGACAATAACTTTGGAACCATGCATGCTAGAATCATAATTCTTGCTTTTCTAGGTTGGAAATCCTCTGAATTTTCTATATTTAGTGCAGATTTGGTGAAAAAAGCTCAACTTTTTGAGTTATGCAAGTTTTCATAAAAGTGTGACTTGCAGGCTGGAAAGCCCATTTTTGCACTTCTCTGAGCCTAAAACGTCCGAAAAAGCAATCATTTAATAATGACAATAACTTTTGAACCATGCATGCTAGAATCATAAATCTTGCTTTCCTGGGTTGGAAATCTTCTGAATTTTCTATATTTAGTGCAGATTTGGTGAAAAAAGCTCAACTTTTTGAGTTATGCAAGTTTTCATAAAAGTGTGACTTGCAGGCTGGAAAGCCCATTTTTAAGCTTATCTGCGCCTGAAACGTCCGAAAAAGCAATCATTTAATAATGACAATAACTTTTGAACCATGCATGCTAAAATCATAATTCTTGCTTTCCTGGGTTGGAAATCTTCTGAATTTTCTATATTTAGTGCAGATTTGGTGAAAAAAGCTCAACTTTTTGAGTTATGCAAGTTTTCATAAAAGTGTGACTTGCAGGCTGGAAAGCCCATTTTTAAGCTTATCTGCGCCTGAAACGTCCGAAAAAGCAATCATTTAATAATGACAATAACTTTGGAACCATGCATGCTAGAATCATAATTCTTGCTATTCTAGGTTGGAAATCTTCTGAATTTTCTATATTTAGTGCAGATTTGGTGAAAAAAGCTCAAGTTTTTGAGTTATGCAAGTTTTCATAAAAGTGTGACTTGCAGGCTGGAAAGCCCATTTTTGCACTTCTCTGAGCCTAAAACGTCCGAAAAAGCAATCATTTAATAATGACAATAACTTTTGAACCATGCATGCTAGAATCATAAATCTTGCTTTCCTGGGTTGGAAATCTTCTGAATTTTCTATATTTAGTGCAGATTTGGTGAAAAAAGCTCAACTTTTTGAGTTATGCAAGTTTTCATAAAAGTGTGACTTGCAGGCTGGAAAGCCCTTTTTTAAGCTTATCTGCGCCTGAAACGTCCGAAAAAGCAATCATTTAATAATGACAATAACTTTTGAACCATGCATGCTAGAATCATAATTCTTGCTTTCCTGGGTTGGAAATCTTCTGAATTTTCTATATTTAGTGCAGATTTGGTGAAAAAAGCTCAAGTTTTTGAGTTATGCAAGTTTTCATAAAAGTGTGACTTGCAGGCTGGAAAGCCCATTTTTAAGCTTATATGCGCCTGAAACGTCCGAAAAAGCAATCATTTAATAATGACAATAACTTTTGAACCATGCATGCTAGAATCATAAATCTTGCTTTCCTGGGTTGGAAATCTTCCGAATTTTCTATATTTAGTGCAGATTTGGTGAAAAAAGCTCAACTTTTTGAGTTATGCAAGTTTTCATAAAAGTGTGACTTGCAGGCTGGAAAGCCCATTTTTAAGCTTATCTGCGCCTGAAACGTCCGAAAAAGCAATCATTTAATAATGACAAATACTTTTGAACCATGCATGCTAGAATCATAATTCTTGCTTTCCTGGTTGGAAATCTTCTGAATTTTCTATATTTAGTGCAGATTTGGTGAAAAAAGCTCAAGTTTTTGAGTTATGCAAGTTTTCATAAAAGTGTGACTTGCAGGCTGGAAAGCCCATTTTTAAGCTTATCTGCGCCTGAAACGTCCGAAAAAGCAATCATTTAATAATGACAATAACTTTGGAACCATGCATGCTAGAATCATAATTCTTGCTTTTCTAGGTTGGAAATCTTCTGAATTTTCTATATTTAGTGCAGATTTGGTGAAAAAAGCTCAAGTTTTTGAGTTATGCAAGTTTTCATAAAAGTGTGACTTGCAGGCTGGAAAGCCCATTTTTGCACTTCTCTGAGCCTAAAACGTCCGAAAAAGCAATCATTTAATAATGACAATAACTTTTGAACCATGCATGCTAGAATCATAAATCTTGCTTTCCTGGGTTGGAAATCTTCTGAATTTTCTATATTTAGTGCAGATTTGGTGAAAAAAGCTCAACTTTTTGAGTTATGCAAGTTTTCATAAAAGTGTGACATGCAGGCTGGAAAGCCCATTTTTGCACTTCTCTGAGCCTAAAACGTCCGAAAAAGCAATCATTTAATAATGACAATAACTTTTGAACCATGCATGCTAGAATCATAAATCTTGCTTTCCTGGTTGGAAATCTTCTGAATTTTCTATATTTAGTGCAGATTTGGTGAAAAAAGCTCAACTTTTTGAGTTATGCAAGTTTTCATAAAAGTGTGACTTGCAGGCTGGAAAGCCCATTTTTAAGCTTATCTGCGCCTGAAACGTCCGAAAAAGCAATCATTTAATAATGACAATAACTTTTGAACCATGCATGCTAGAATCATAATTCTTGCTTTCCTGGGTTGGAAATCTTCTGAATTTTCTATATTTAGTGCAGATTTGGTGAAAAAAGCTCAACTTTTTGAGTTATGCAAGTTTTCATAAAAGTGTGACTTGCAGGCTGGAAAGCCCATTTTTAAGCTTATCTGCGCCTGAAACGTCCGAAAAAGCAATCATTTAATAATGACAATAACTTTGGAACCATGCATGCTAGAATCATAATTCTTGCTTTTCTAGGTTGGAAATCCTCTGAATTTTCTATATTTAGTGCAGATTTGGTGAAAAAAGCTCAACTTTTTGAGTTATGCAAGTTTTCATAAAAGTGTGACTTGCAGGCTGGAAAGCCCATTTTTGCACTTCTCTGAGCCTAAAACGTCCGAAAAAGCAATCATTTAATAATGACAATAACTTTTGAACCATGCATGCTAGAATCATAAATCTTGCTTTCGGGTTGGAAATCTTCTGAATTTTCTATATTTAGTGCAGATTTGGTGAAAAAAGCTCAACTTTTTGAGTTATGCAAGTTTTCATAAAAGTGTGACTTGCAGGCTGGAAAGCCCATTTTTAAGCTTATCTGCGCCTGAAACGTCCGAAAAAGCAATCATTTAATAATGACAATAACTTTTGAACCATGCATGCTAGAATCATAATTCTTGCTTTCCTGGGTTGGAAATCTTCTGAATTTTCTATATTTAGTGCAGATTTGGTGAAAAAAGCTCAACTTTTTGAGTTATGCAAGTTTTCATAAAAGTGTGACTTGCAGGCTGGAAAGCCCATTTTTAAGCTTATCTGCGCCTGAAACGTCCGAAAAAGCAATCATTTAATAATGACAATAACTTTGGAACCATGCATGCTAGAATCATAATTCTTGCTTTTCTAGGTTGGAAATCCTCTGAATTTTCTATATTTAGTGCAGATTTGGTGAAAAAAGCTCAAGTTTTTGAGTTATGCAAGTTTTCATAAAAGTGTGACTTGCAGGCTGGAAAGCCCATTTTTGCACTTCTCTGAGCCTAAAACGTCCGAAAAAGCAATCATTTAATAATGACAATAACTTTTGAACCATGCATGCTAGAATCATAAATCTTGCTTTCCTGGGTTGGAAATCTTCTGAATTTTCTATATTTAGTGCAAATTTGGTGAAAAAAGCTCAACTTTTTGAGTTATGCAAGTTTTCATAAAAGTGTGACTTGCAGGCTGGAAAGCCCATTTTTAAGCTTATCTGCGCCTGAAACGTCCGAAAAAGCAATCATTTAATAATGACAATAACTTTGGAACCATGCATGCTAGAATCATAATTCTTGCTTTCCTGGGTTGGAAATCTTCTGAATTTTCTATATTTAGTGCAGATTTGGTGAAAAAAGCTCAACTTTTTGAGTTATGCAAGTTTTCATAAAAGTGTGACTTGCAGGCTGGAAAGCCCATTTTTAAGCTTATCTGCGCCTGAAACGTCCGAAAAAGCAATCATTTAATAATGACAATAACTTTGGAACCATGCATGCTAGAATCATAATTCTTGCTTTTCTAGGTTGGAAATCTTCTGAATTTTCTATATTTAGTGCAGATTTGGTGAAAAAAGCTCAAGTTTTTGAGTTATGCAAGTTTTCATAAAAGTGTGACTTGCAGGCTGGAAAGCCCATTTTTGCACTTCTCTGAGCCTAAAACGTCCGAAAAAGCAATCATTTAATAATGACAATAACTTTTGAATCATGCATGCTAGAATCATAAATCTTGCTTTCCTGGGTTGGAAATCTTCTGAATTTTCTATATTTAGTGCAGATTTGGTGAAAAAAGCTCAACTTTTTGAGTTATGCAAGTTTTCATAAAAGTGTGACTTGCAGGCTGGAAAGCCCATTTTTAAGCTTATCTGCGCCTGAAACGTCCGAAAAAGCAATCATTTAATAATGACAATAACTTTGGAACCATGCATGCTAGAATCATAATTCTTGCTTTTCTAGGTTGGAAATCTTCTGAATTTTCTATATTTAGTGCAGATTTGGTGAAAAAAGCTCAAGTTTTTGAGTTATGCAAGTTTTCATAAAAGTGTGACTTGCAGGCTGGAAAGCCCATTTTTGCACTTCTCTGAGCCTAAAACGTCCGAAAAAGCAATCATTTAATAATGACAATAACTTTTGAACCATGCATGCTAGAATCATAAATCTTGCTTTCCTGGGTTGGAAATCTTCTGAATTTTCTATATTTAGTGCAGATTTGGTGAAAAAAGCTCAACTTTTTGAGTTATGCAAGTTTTCATAAAAGTGTGACTTGCAGGCTGGAAAGCCCATTTTTAAGCTTATCTGCGCCTGAAACGTCCGAAAAAGCAATCATTTAATAATGACAATAACTTTTGAACCATGCATGCTAGAATCATAATTCTTGCTTTCCTGGGTTGGAAATCTTCTGAATTTTCTATATTTAGTGCAGATTTGGTGAAAAAAAGCTCAACTTTTTGAGTTATGCAAGTTTTCATAAAAGTGTGACTTGCAGGCTGGAAAGCCCATTTTTAAGCTTATCTGCGCCTGAAACGTCCGAAAAAGCAATCATTTAATAATGACAATAACTTTGGAACCATGCATGCTAGAATCATAATTCTTGCTTTTCTAGGTTGGAAATCTTCTGAATTTTCTATATTTAGTGCAGATTTGGTGAAAAAAGCTCAACTTTTTGAGTTATGCAAGTTTTCATAAAAGTGTGACTTGCAGGCTGGAAAGCCCATTTTTGCACTTCTCTGAGCCTAAAACGTCCGAAAAAGCAATCATTTAATAATGACAATAACTTTTGAACCATGCATGCTAGAATCATAAATCTTGCTTTCCTGGGTTGGAAATCTTCTGAATTTTCTATATTTAGTGCAGATTTGGTGAAAAAAGCTCAACTTTTTGAGTTATGCAAGTTTTCATAAAAGTGTGACTTGCAGGCTGGAAAGCCCATTTTTAAGCTTATCTGCGCCTGAAACGTCCGAAAAAGCAATCATTTAATAATGACAATAACTTTTGAACCATGCATGCTAGAATCATAATTCTTGCTTTCCTGGGTTGGAAATCTTCTGAATTTTCTATATTTAGTGCAGATTTGGTGAAAAAAGCTCAACTTTTTGAGTTATGCAAGTTTTCATAAAAGTGTGACTTGCAGGCTGGAAAGCCCATTTTTAAGCTTATCTGCGCCTGAAACGTCCGAAAAAGCAATCATTTAATAATGACAATAACTTTGGAACCATGCATGCTAGAATCATAATTCTTGCTTTTCTAGGTTGGAAATCTTCTGAATTTTCTATATTTAGTGCAGATTTGGTGAAAAAAGCTCAAGTTTTTGAGTTATGCAAGTTTTCATAAAAGTGTGACTTGCAGGCTGGAAAGCCCATTTTTGCACTTCTCTGAGCCTAAAACGTCCGAAAAAGCAATCATTTAATAATGACAATAACTTTTGAACCATGCATGCTAGAATCATAAATCTTGCTTTCCTGGGTTGGAAATCTTCTGAATTTTCTATATTTAGTGCAGATTTGGTGAAAAAAGCTCAACTTTTTGAGTTATGCAAGTTTTCATAAAAGTGTGACTTGCAGGCTGGAAAGCCCATTTTTAAGCTTATCTGCGCCTGAAACGTCCGAAAAAGCAATCATTTAATAATGACAATAACTTTTGAACCATGCATGCTAGAATCATAATTCTTGCTTTCCTGGGTTGGAAATCTTCTGAATTTTCTATATTTAGTGCAGATTTGGTGAAAAAAGCTCAACTTTTTGAGTTATGCAAGTTTTCATTAAAGTGTGACTTGCAGGCTGGAAAGCCCATTTTTAAGCTTATCTGCGCCTGAAACGTCCGAAAAAGCAATCATTTAATAATGACAATAACTTTTGAACCATGCATGCTAGAATCATAAATCTTGCTTTCCTGGGTTGGAAATCTTCTGAATTTTCTATATTTAGTGCAGATTTGGTGAAAAAAGCTCAACTTTTTGAGTTATGCAAGTTTTCATAAAAGTGTGACTTGCAGGCTGGAAAGCCCATTTTTAAGCTTATCTGCGCCTGAAACGTCCGAAAAAGCAATCATTTAATAATGACAATAACTTTTGAACCATGCATGCTATAATCATAATTCTTGCTTTCCTGGGTTGGAAATCTTCTGAATTTTCTATATTTAGTGCAGATTTGGTGAAAAAAGCTCAAGTTTTTGAGTTATGCAAGTTTTCATAAAAGTGTGACTTGCAGGCTGGAAAGCCCATTTTTAAGCTTATCTGCGCCTGAAACGTCCGAAAAAGCAATCATTTAATAATGACAATAACTTTGGAACCATGCATGCTAGAATCATAATTCTTGCTTTCCTGGGTTGGAAATCTTCTGAATTTTCTATATTTAGTGCAGATTTGGTGAAAAAAGCTCAAGTTTTTGAGTTATGCAAGTTTTCATAAAAGTGTGACTTGCAGGCTGGAAAGCCCATTTTTAAGCTTATCTGCGCCTGAAACGTCCGAAAAAGCAATCATTTAATAATGACAATAACTTTGGAACCATGCATGCTAGAATCATAATTCTTGCTTTTCTAGGTTGGAAATCTTCTGAATTTTCTATATTTAGTGCAGATTTGGTGAAAAAAGCTCAAGTTTTTGAGTTTATGCAAGTTTTCATAAAAGTGTGACTTGCAGGCTGGAAAGCCCATTTTTGCACTTCTCTGAGCCTAAAACGTCCGAAAAAGCAATCATTTAATAATGACAATAACTTTTGAATCATGCATGCTAGAATCATAAATCTTGCTTTCCTGGGTTGGAAATCTTCTGAATTTTCTATATTTAGTGCAGATTTGGTGAAAAAAGCTCAACTTTTTGAGTTATGCAAGTTTTCATAAAAGTGTGACTTGCAGGCTGGAAAGCCCATTTTTAAGCTTATCTGCGCCTGAAACGTCCGGAAAAAGCAATCATTTAATAATGACAATAACTTTTGAACCATGCATGCTAGAATCATAAATCTTGCTTTCCTGGGTTGGAAATCTTCTGAATTTTCTATATTTAGTGCAGATTTGGTGAAAAAAGCTCAAGTTTTTGAGTTATGCAAGTTTTCATAAAAGTGTGACTTGCAGGCTGGAAAGCCCATTTTTAAGCTTATCTGCGCCTGAAACGTCCGAAAAAGCAATCATTTAATAATGACAATAACTTTTGAACCATGCATGCTAGAATCATAATTCTTGCTTTCCTGGGTTGGAAATCTTCTGAATTTTCTATATTTAGTGCATATTTGGTGAAAAAAGCTCAACTTTTTGAGTTATGCAAGTTTTCATAAAAGTGTGACTTGCAGGCTGGAAAGCCCATTTTTAAGCTTATCTGCGCCTGAAACGTCCGAAAAAGCAATCATTTAATAATGACAATAACTTTGGAACCATGCATGCTAGAATCATAATTCTTGCTTTTCTAGGTTGGAAATCTTCTGAATTTTCTATATTTAGTGCAGATTTGGTGAAAAAAGCTCAAGTTTTTGAGTTATGCAAGTTTTCATAAAAGTGTGACTTGCAGGCTGGAAAGCCCATTTTTGCACTTCTCTGAGCCTAAAACGTCCGAAAAAGCAATCATTTAATAATGACAATAACTTTTGAACCATGCATGCTAGAATCATAAATCTTGCTTTCCTGGGTTGGAAATCTTCTGAATTTTCTATATTTAGTGCAGATTTGGTGAAAAAAGCTCAACTTTTTGAGTTATGCAAGTTTTCATAAAAGTGTGACTTGCAGGCTGGAAAGCCCATTTTTAAGCTTATCTGCGCCTGAAACGTCCGAAAAAGCAATCATTTAATAATGACAATAACTTTGGAACCATGCATGCTAGAATCATAATTCTTGCTTTTCTAGGTTTTAAATCTTCTGAATTTTCTATATTTAGTGCAGATTTGGTGAAAAAAGCTCAACTTTTTGAGTTATGCAAGTTTTCATAAAAGTGTGACTTGCAGGCTGGAAAGCCCATTTTTAAGCTTATCTGCGCCTGAAACGTCCGAAAAAGCAATCATTTAATAATGACAATAACTTTTGAACCATGCATGCTAGAATCATAATTCTTGCTTTCCTGGGTTGGAAATCTTCTGAATTTTCTATATTTAGTGCAGATTTGGTGAAAAAAGCTCAACTTTTTGAGTTATGCAAGTTTTCATAAAAGTGTGACTTGCAGGCTGGAAAGCCCATTTTTAAGCTTATCTGCGCCTGAAACGTCCGAAAAAGCAATCATTTAATAATGACAATAACTTTGGAACCATGCATGCTAGAATCATAATTCTTGCTTTCCTGGGTTGGAAATCTTCTGAATTTTCTATATTTAGTGCAGATTTGGTGAAAAAAGCTCAACTTTTTGAGTTATGCAAGTTTTCATAAAAGTGTGACTTGCAGGCTGGAAAGCCCATTTTTAAGCTTATCTGCGCCTGAAACGTCCGAAAAAGCAATCATTTAATAATGACAATAACTTTGGAACCATGCATGCTAGAATCATAATTCTTGCTTTTCTAGGTTGGAAATCTTCAGAATTTTCTATATTTAGTGCAGATTTGGTGAAAAAAGCTCAAGTTTTTGAGTTATGCAAGTTTTCATAAAAGTGTGACTTGCAGGCTGGAAAGCCCATTTTTGCACTTCTCTGAGCCTAAAACGTCCGAAAAAGCAATCATTTAATAATGACAATAACTTTTGAATCATGCATGCTAGAATCATAAATCTTGCTTTCCTGGGTTGGAAATCTTCTGAATTTTCTATATTTAGTGCAGATTTGGTGAAAAAAGCTCAACTTTTTGAGTTATGCAAGTTTTCATAAAAGTGTGACTTGCAGGCTGGAAAGCCCATTTTTAAGCTTATCTGCGCCTGAAACGTCCGAAAAAGCAATCATTTAATAATGACAATAACTTTGGAACCATGCATGCTAGAATCATAATTCTTGCTTTTCTAGGTTGGAAATCTTCTGAATTTTCTATATTTAGTGCAGATTTGGTGAAAAAAGCTCAAGTTTTTGAGTTATGCAAGTTTTCATAAAAGTGTGACTTGCAGGCTGGAAAGCCCATTTTAGCACTTCTCTGAGCCTAAAACGTCCGAAAAAGCAATCATTTAATAATGACAATAACTTTTGAACCATGCATGCTAGAATCATAAATCTTGCTTTCCTGGGTTGGAAATCTTCTGAATTTTCTATATTTAGTGCAGATTTGGTGAAAAAAGCTCAACTTTTTGAGTTATGCAAGTTTTCATAAAAGTGTGACTTGCAGGCTGGAAAGCCCATTTTTAAGCTTATCTGCGCCTGAAACGTCCGAAAAAGCAATCATTTAATAATGACAATAACTTTGGAACCATGCATGCTAGAATCATAATTCTTGCTTTTCTAGGTTTTAAATCTTCTGAATTTTCTATATTTAGTGCAGATTTGGTGAAAAAAGCTCAACTTTTTGAGTTATGCAAGTTTTCATAAAAGTGTGACTTGCAGGCTGGAAAGCCCATTTTTAAGCTTATCTGCGCCTGAAACGTCCGAAAAAGCAATCATTTAATAATGACAATAACTTTTGAACCATGCATGCTAGAATCATAATTCTTGCTTTCCTGGGTTGGAAATCTTCTGAATTTTCTATATTTAGTGCAGATTTGGTGAAAAAAGCTCAACTTTTTGAGTTATGCAAGTTTTCATAAAAGTGTGACTTGCAGGCTGGAAAGCCCATTTTTAAGCTTATCTGCGCCTGAAACGTCCGAAAAAGCAATCATTTAATAATGACAATAACTTTGGAACCATGCATGCTAGAATCATAATTCTTGCTTTCCTGGGTTGGAAATCTTCTGAATTTTCTATATTTAGTGCAGATTTGGTGAAAAAAGCTCAACTTTTTGAGTTATGCAAGTTTTCATAAAAGTGTGACTTGCAGGCTGGAAAGCCCATTTTTAAGCTTATCTGCGCCTGAAACGTCCGAAAAAGCAATCATTTAATAATGACAATAACTTTGGAACCATGCATGCTAGAATCATAATTCTTGCTTTTCTAGGTTGGAAATCTTCAGAATTTTCTATATTTAGTGCAGATTTGGTGAAAAAAGCTCAAGTTTTTGAGTTATGCAAGTTTTCATAAAAGTGTGACTTGCAGGCTGGAAAGCCCATTTTTGCACTTCTCTGAGCCTAAAACGTCCGAAAAAGCAATCATTTAATAATGACAATAACTTTTGAATCATGCATGCTAGAATCATAAATCTTGCTTTCCTGGGTTGGAAATCTTCTGAATTTTCTATATTTAGTGCAGATTTGGTGAAAAAAGCTCAACTTTTTGAGTTATGCAAGTTTTCATAAAAGTGTGACTTGCAGGCTGGAAAGCCCATTTTTAAGCTTATCTGCGCCTGAAACGTCCGAAAAAGCAATCATTTAATAATGACAATAACTTTGGAACCATGCATGCTAGAATCATAATTCTTGCTTTTCTAGGTTGGAAATCTTCTGAATTTTCTATATTTAGTGCAGATTTGGTGAAAAAAGCTCAAGTTTTTGAGTTATGCAAGTTTTCATAAAAGTGTGACTTGCAGGCTGGAAAGCCCATTTTAGCACTTCTCTGAGCCTAAAACGTCCGAAAAAGCAATCATTTAATAATGACAATAACTTTTGAACCATGCATGCTAGAATCATAAATCTTGCTTTCCTGGGTTGGAAATCTTCTGAATTTTCTATATTTAGTGCAGATTTGGTGAAAAAAGCTCAACTTTTTGAGTTATGCAAGTTTTCATAAAAGTGTGACTTGCAGGCTGGAAAGCCCATTTTTAAGCTTATCTGCGCCTGAAACGTCCGAAAAAGCAATCATTTAATAATGACAATAACTTTTGAACCATGCATGCTAGAATCATAATTCTTGCTTTCCTGGGTTGGAAATCTTCTGAATTTTCTATATTTAGTGCAGATTTGGTGAAAAAAGCTCAACTTTTTGAGTTATGCAAGTTTTCATAAAAGTGTGACTTGCAGGCTGGAAAGCCCATTTTTAAGCTTATCTGCGCCTGAAACGTCCGAAAAAGCAATCATTTAATAATGACAATAACTTTGGAACCATGCATGCTAGAATCATAATTCTTGCTTTTCTAGGTTGGAAATCTTCTGAATTTTCTATATTTAGTGCAGATTTGGTGAAAAAAGCTCAACTTTTTGAGTTATGCAAGTTTTCATAAAAGTGTGACTTGCAGGCTGGAAAGCCCATTTTTGCACTTCTCTGAGCCTAAAACGTCCGAAAAAGCAATCATTTAATAATGACAATAACTTTTGAACCATGCATGCTAGAATCATAAATCTTGCTTTCCTGGGTTGGAAATCTTCTGAATTTTCTATATTTAGTGCAGATTTGGTGAAAAAAGCTCAACTTTTTGAGTTATGCAAGTTTTCATAAAAGTGTGACTTGCAGGCTGGAAAGCCCATTTTTAAGCTTATCTGCGCCTGAAACGTCCGAAAAAGCAATCATTTAATAATGACAATAACTTTGGAACCATGCATGCTAGAATCATAATTCTTGCTTTTCTAGGTTTTAAATCTTCTGAATTTTCTATATTTAGTGCAGATTTGGTGAAAAAAGCTCAACTTTTTGAGTTATGCAAGTTTTCATAAAAGTGTGACTTGCAGGCTGGAAAGCCCATTTTTAAGCTTATCTGCGCCTGAAACGTCCGAAAAAGCAATCATTTAATAATGACAATAACTTTTGAACCATGCATGCTAGAATCATAATTCTTGCTTTCCTGGGTTGGAAATCTTCTGAATTTTCTATATTTAGTGCAGATTTGGTGAAAAAAGCTCAACTTTTTGAGTTATGCAAGTTTTCATAAAAGTGTGACTTGCAGGCTGGAAAGCCCATTTTTAAGCTTATCTGCGCCTGAAACGTCCGAAAAAGCAATCATTTAATAATGACAATAACTTTGGAACCATGCATGCTAGAATCATAATTCTTGCTTTCCTGGGTTGGAAATCTTCTGAATTTTCTATATTTAGTGCAGATTTGGTGAAAAAAGCTCAACTTTTTGAGTTATGCAAGTTTTCATAAAAGTGTGACTTGCAGGCTGGAAAGCCCATTTTTAAGCTTATCTGCGCCTGAAACGTCCGAAAAAGCAATCATTTAATAATGACAATAACTTTGGAACCATGCATGCTAGAATCATAATTCTTGCTTTTCTAGGTTGGAAATCTTCAGAATTTTCTATATTTAGTGCAGATTTGGTGAAAAAAGCTCAAGTTTTTGAGTTATGCAAGTTTTCATAAAAGTGTGACTTGCAGGCTGGAAAGCCCATTTTTGCACTTCTCTGAGCCTAAAACGTCCGAAAAAGCAATCATTTAATAATGACAATAACTTTTGAATCATGCATGCTAGAATCATAAATCTTGCTTTCCTGGGTTGGAAATCTTCTGAATTTTCTATATTTAGTGCAGATTTGGTGAAAAAAGCTCAACTTTTTGAGTTATGCAAGTTTTCATAAAAGTGTGACTTGCAGGCTGGAAAGCCCATTTTTAAGCTTATCTGCGCCTGAAACGTCCGAAAAAGCAATCATTTAATAATGACAATAACTTTGGAACCATGCATGCTAGAATCATAATTCTTGCTTTTCTAGGTTGGAAATCTTCTGAATTTTCTATATTTAGTGCAGATTTGGTGAAAAAAGCTCAAGTTTTTGAGTTATGCAAGTTTTCATAAAAGTGTGACTTGCAGGCTGGAAAGCCCATTTTAGCACTTCTCTGAGCCTAAAACGTCCGAAAAAGCAATCATTTAATAATGACAATAACTTTTGAACCATGCATGCTAGAATCATAAATCTTGCTTTCCTGGGTTGGAAATCTTCTGAATTTTCTATATTTAGTGCAGATTTGGTGAAAAAAGCTCAACTTTTTGAGTTATGCAAGTTTTCATAAAAGTGTGACTTGCAGGCTGGAAAGCCCATTTTTAAGCTTATCTGCGCCTGAAACGTCCGAAAAAGCAATCATTTAATAATGACAATAACTTTTGAACCATGCATGCTAGAATCATAATTCTTGCTTTCCTGGGTTGGAAATCTTCTGAATTTTCTATATTTAGTGCAGATTTGGTGAAAAAAGCTCAACTTTTTGAGTTATGCAAGTTTTCATAAAAGTGTGACTTGCAGGCTGGAAAGCCCATTTTTAAGCTTATCTGCGCCTGAAACGTCCGAAAAAGCAATCATTTAATACTGACAATAACTTTGGAACCATGCATGCTAGAATCATAATTCTTGCTTTTCTAGGTTGGAAATCTTCTGAATTTTCTATATTTAGTGCAGATTTGGTGAAAAAAGCTCAAGTTTTTGAGTTATGCAAGTTTTCATAAAAGTGTGACTTGCAGGCTGGAAAGCCCATTTTTGCACTTCTCTGAGCCTAAAACGTCCGAAAAAGCAATCATTTAATAATGACAATAACTTTTGAACCATGCATGCTAGAATCATAAATCTTGCTTTCCTGGGTTGGAAATCTTCTGAATTTTCTATATTTAGTGCAGATTTGGTGAAAAAAGCTCAACTTTTTGAGTTATGCAAGTTTTCATAAAAGTGTGACTTGCAGGCTGGAAAGCCCATTTTTAAGCTTATCTGCGCCTGAAACGTCCGAAAAAGCAATCATTTAATAATGACAATAACTTTGGAACCATGCATGCTAGAATCATAATTCTTGCTTTTCTAGGTTTTAAATCTTCTGAATTTTCTATATTTAGTGCAGATTTGGTGAAAAAAGCTCAACTTTTTGAGTTATGCAAGTTTTCATAAAAGTGTGACTTGCAGGCTGGAAAGCCCATTTTTAAGCTTATCTGCGCCTGAAACGTCCGAAAAAGCAATCATTTAATAATGACAATAACTTTTGAACCATGCATGCTAGAATCATAATTCTTGCTTTCCTGGGTTGGAAATCTTCTGAATTTTCTATATTTAGTGCAGATTTGGTGAAAAAAGCTCAACTTTTTGAGTTATGCAAGTTTTCATAAAAGTGTGACTTGCAGGCTGGAAAGCCCATTTTTAAGCTTATCTGCGCCTGAAACGTCCGAAAAAGCAATCATTTAATAATGACAATAACTTTGGAACCATGCATGCTAGAATCATAATTCTTGCTTTTCTAGGTTGGAAATCTTCAGAATTTTCTATATTTAGTGCAGATTTGGTGAAAAAAGCTCAAGTTTTTGAGTTATGCAAGTTTTCATAAAAGTGTGACTTGCAGGCTGGAAAGCCCATTTTAGCACTTCTCTGAGCCTAAAACGTCCGAAAAAGCAATCATTTAATAATGACAATAACTTTTGAACCATGCATGCTAGAATCATAAATCTTGCTTTCCTGGGTTGGAAATCTTCTGAATTTTCTATATTTAGTGCAGATTTGGTGAAAAAAGCTCAAGTTTTTGAGTTATGCAAGTTTTCATAAAAGTGTGACTTGCAGGCTGGAAAGCCCATTTTTGCACTTCTCTGAGCCTAAAACGTCCGAAAAAGCAATCATTTAATAATGACAATAACTTTTGAATCATGCATGCTAGAATCATAAATCTTGCTTTCCTGGGTTGGAAATCTTCTGAATTTTCTATATTTAGTGCAGATTTGGTGAAAAAAGCTCAACTTTTTGAGTTATGCAAGTTTTCATAAAAGTGTGACTTGCAGGCTGGAAAGCCCATTTTTAAGCTTATCTGCGCCTGAAACGTCCGAAAAAGCAATCATTTAATAATGACAATAACTTTGGAACCATGCATGCTAGAATCATAATTCTTGCTTTTCTAGGTTGGAAATCTTCTGAATTTTCTATATTTAGTGCAGATTTGGTGAAAAAAGCTCAAGTTTTTGAGTTATGCAAGTTTTCATAAAAGTGTGACTTGCAGGCTGGAAAGCCCATTTTTGCACTTCTCTGAGCCTAAAACGTCCGAAAAAGCAATCATTTAATAATGACAATAACTTTTGAACCATGCATGCTAGAATCATAAATCTTGCTTTCCTGGGTTGGAAATCTTCTGAATTTTCTATATTTAGTGCAGATTTGGTGAAAAAAGCTCAAGTTTTTGAGTTATGCAAGTTTTCATAAAAGTGTGACTTGCAGGCTGGAAAGCCCATTTTTGCACTTCTCTGAGCCTAAAACGTCCGAAAAAGCAATCATTTAATAATGACAATAACTTTTGAACCATGCATGCTAGAATCATAAATCTTGCTTTCCTGGGTTGGAAATCTTCTGAATTTTCTATATTTAGTGCAGATTTGGTGAAAAAAGCTCAACTTTTTGAGTTATGCAAGTTTTCATAAAAGTGTGACTTGCAGGCTGGAAAGCCCATTTTTAAGCTTATCTGCGCCTGAAACGTCCGAAAAAGCAATCATTTAATAATGACAATAACTTTTGAACCATGCATGCTAGAATCATAATTCTTGCTTTCCTGGGTTGGAAATCTTCTGAATTTTCTATATTTAGTGCAGATTTGGTGAAAAAAGCTCAACTTTTTGAGTTATGCAAGTTTTCATAAAAGTGTGACTTGCAGGCTGGAAAGCCCATTTTTAAGCTTATCTGCGCCTGAAACGTCCGAAAAAGCAATCATTTAATAATGACAATAACTTTGGAACCATGCATGCTAGAATCATAATTCTTGCTTTTCTAGGTTGGAAATCTTCTGAATTTTCTATATTTAGTGCAGATTTGGTGAAAAAAGCTCAAGTTTTTGAGTTATGCAAGTTTTCATAAAAGTGTGACTTGCAGGCTGGAAAGCCCATTTTTGCACTTCTCTGAGCCTAAAACGTCCGAAAAAGCAATCATTTAATAATGACAATAACTTTTGAACCATGCATGCTAGAATCATAATTCTTGCTTTCCTGGGTTGGAAATCTTCTGAATTTTCTATATTTAGTGCAGATTTGGTGAAAAAAGCTCAACTTTTTGAGTTATGCAAGTTTTCATAAAAGTGTGACTTGCAGGCTGGAAAGCCCATTTTTAAGCTTATCTGCGCCTGAAACGTCCGAAAAAGCAATCATTTAATAATGACAATAACTTTGGAACCATGCATGCTAGAATCATAATTCTTGCTTTTCTAGGTTGGAAATCTTCTGAATTTTCTATATTTAGTGCAGATTTGGTGAAAAAAGCTCAAGTTTTTGAGTTATGCAAGTTTTCATAAAAGTGTGACTTGCAGGCTGGAAAGCCCATTTTTGCACTTCTCTGAGCCTAAAACGTCCGAAAAAGCAATCATTTAATAATGACAATAACTTTTGAACCATGCATGCTAGAATCATAAATCTTGCTTTCCTGGGTTGGAAATCTTCTGAATTTTCTATATTTAGTGCAGATTTGGTGAAAAAAGCTCAACTTTTTGAGTTATGCAAGTTTTCATAAAAGTGTGACTTGCAGGCTGGAAAGCCCATTTTTAAGCTTATCTGCGCCTGAAACGTCCGAAAAAGCAATCATTTAATAATGACAATAACTTTTGAACCATGCATGCTAGAATCATAATTCTTGCTTTCCTGGGTTGGAAATCTTCTGAATTTTCTATATTTAGTGCAGATTTGGTGAAAAAAGCTCAAGTTTTTGAGTTATGCAAGTTTTCATAAAAGTGTGACTTGCAGGCTGGAAAGCCCATTTTTGCACTTCTCTGAGCCTAAAACGTCCGAAAAAGCAATCATTTAATAATGACAATAACTTTTGAACCATGCATGCTAGAATCATAAATCTTGCTTTCCTGGGTTGGAAATCTTCTGAATTTTCTATATTTAGTGCAGATTTGGTGAAAAAAGCTCAAGTTTTTGAGTTATGCAAGTTTTCATAAAAGTGTGACTTGCAGGCTGGAAAGCCCATTTTTAAGCTTATCTGCGCCTGAAACGTCCGAAAAAGCAATCATTTAATAATGACAATAACTTTTGAACCATGCATGCTAGAATCATAATTCTTGCTTTCCTGGGTTGGAAATCTTCTGAATTTTCTATATTTAGTGCAGATTTGGTGAAAAAAGCTCAACTTTTTGAGTTATGCAAGTTTTCATAAAAGTGTGACTTGCAGGCTGGAAAGCCCATTTTTAAGCTTATCTGCGCCTGAAACGTCCGAAAAAGCAATCATTTAATAATGACAATAACTTTTGAACCATGCATGCTAGAATCATAAATCTTGCTTTCCTGGGTTGGAAATCTTCTGAATTTTCTATATTTAGTGCAGATTTGGTGAAAAAAGCTCAACTTTTTGAGTTATGCAAGTTTTCATAAAAGTGTGACTTGCAGGCTGGAAAGCCCATTTTTAAGCTTATCTGCGCCTGAAACGTCCGAAAAAGCAATCATTTAATAATGACAATAACTTTTGAACCATGCATGCTAGAATCATAATTCTTGCTTTCCTGGGTTGGAAATCTTCTGAATTTTCTATATTTAGTGCAGATTTGGTGAAAAAAGCTCAAGTTTTTGAGTTATGCAAGTTTTCATAAAAGTGTGACTTGCAGGCTGGAAAGCCCATTTTTAAGCTTATCTGCGCCTGAAACGTCCGAAAAAGCAATCATTTAATAATGACAATAACTTTGGAACCATGCATGCTAGAATCATAATTCTTGCTTTTCTAGGTTGGAAATCTTCTGAATTTTCTATATTTAGTGCAGATTTGGTGAAAAAAGCTCAACTTTTTGAGTTATGCAAGTTTTCATAAAAGTGTGACTTGCAGGCTGGAAAGCCCATTTTTAAGCTTATCTGCGCCTGAAACGTCCGAAAAAGCAATCATTTAATAATGACAATAACTTTGGAACCATGCATGCTAGAATCATAATTCTTGCTTTTCTAGGTTGGAAATCTTCTGAATTTTCTATATTTAGTGCAGATTTGGTGAAAAAAGCTCAAGTTTTTGAGTTATGCAAGTTTTCATAAAAGTGTGACTTGCAGGCTGGAAAGCCCATTTTTGCACTTCTCTGAGCCTAAAACGTCCGAAAAAGCAATCATTTAATAATGACAATAACTTTTGAACCATGCATGCTAGAATCATAAATCTTGCTTTCCTGGGTTGGAAATCTTCTGAATTTTCTATATTTAGTGCAGATTTGGTGAAAAAAGCTCAACTTTTTGAGTTATGCAAGTTTTCATAAAAGTGTGACTTGCAGGCTGGAAAGCCCATTTTTAAGCTTATCTGCGCCTGAAACGTCCGAAAAAGCAATCATTTAATAATGACAATAACTTTTGAACCATGCATGCTAGAATCATAATTCTTGCTTTCCTGGGTTGGAAATCTTCTGAATTTTCTATATTTAGTGCAGATTTGGTGAAAAAAGCTCAACTTTTTGAGTTATGCAAGTTTTCATAAAAGTGTGACTTGCAGGCTGGAAAGCCCATTTTTAAACTTATCTGCGCCTAAAACGTCCGAAAAAGCAATCATTTAATAATGACAATAACTTTTGAACCATGCATGCTAGAATCATAATTCTTGCTTTCCTGGGTTGGAAATCTTCTGAATTTTCTATATTTAGTGCAGATTTGGTGAAAAAAGCTCAAGTTTTTGAGTTATGCAAGTTTTCATAAAAGTGTGACTTGCAGGCTGGAAAGCCCATTTTTAAGCTTATCTGCGCCTGAAACGTCCGAAAAAGCAATCATTTAATAATGACAATAACTTTTGAACCATGCATGCTAGAATCATAATTCTTGCTTTCCTGGGTTGGAAATCTTCTGAATTTTCTATATTTAGTGCAGATTTGGTGAAAAAAGCTCAACTTTTTGAGTTATGCAAGTTTTCATAAAAGTGTGACTTGCAGGCTGGAAAGCCCATTTTTAAGCTTATCTGCGCCTGAAACGTCCGAAAAAGCAATCATTTAATAATGACAATAACTTTGGAACCATGCATGCTAGAATCATAATTCTTGCTTTTCTAGGTTGGAAATCTTCTGAATTTTCTATATTTAGTGCAGATTTGGTGAAAAAAGGTCAACTTTTTGAGTTATGCAAGTTTTCATAAAAGTGTGACTTGCAGGCTGGAAAGCCCATTTTTGCACTTCTCTGAGCCTAAAACGTCCGAAAAAGCAATCATTTAATAATGACAATAACTTTTGAACCATGCATGCTAGAATCATAAATCTTGCTTTCCTGGGTTGGAAATCTTCTGAATTTTCTATATTTAGTGCAGATTTGGTGAAAAAAGCTCAACTTTTTGAGTTATGCAAGTTTTCATAAAAGTGTGACTTGCAGGCTGGAAAGCCCATTTTTAAGCTTATCTGCGCCTGAAACGTCCGAAAAAGCAATCATTTAATAATGACAATAACTTTTGAACCATGCATGCTAGAATCATAATTCTTGCTTTCCTGGGTTGGAAATCTTCTGAATTTTCTATATTTAGTGCAGATTTGGTGAAAAAAGCTCAAGTTTTTGAGTTATGCAAGTTTTCATAAAAGTGTGACTTGCAGGCTGGAAAGCCCATTTTTGCACTTCTCTGAGCCTAAAACGTCCGAAAAAGCAATCATTTAATAATGACAATAACTTTTGAACCATGCATGCTAGAATCATAAATCTTGCTTTCCTGGGTTGGAAATCTTCTGAATTTTCTATATTTAGTGCAGATTTGGTGAAAAAAGCTCAACTTTTTGAGTTATGCAAGTTTTCATAAAAGTGTGACTTGCAGGCTGGAAAGCCCATTTTTAAGCTTATCTGCGCCTGAAACGTCCGAAAAAGCAATCATTTAATAATGACAATAACTTTTGAACCATGCATGCTAGAATCATAATTCTTGCTTTCCTGGGTTGGAAATCTTCTGAATTTTCTATATTTAGTGCAGATTTGGTGAAAAAAGCTCAACTTTTTGAGTTATGCAAGTTTTCATAAAAGTGTGACTTGCAGGCTGGAAAGCCCATTTTTAAGCTTATCTGCGCCTGAAACGTCCGAAAAAGCAATCATTTAATAATGACAATAACTTTTGAACCATGCATGCTAGAATCATAAATCTTGCTTTCCTGGGTTGGAAATCTTCTGAATTTTCTATATTTAGTGCAGATTTGGTGAAAAAAGCTCAACTTTTTGAGTTATGCAAGTTTTCATAAAAGTGTGACTTGCAGGCTGGAAAGCCCATTTTTAAGCTTATCTGCGCCTGAAACGTCCGAAAAAGCAATCATTTAATAATGACAATAACTTTTGAACCATGCATGCTAGAATCATAATTCTTGCTTTCCTGGGTTGGAAATCTTCTGAATTTTCTATATTTAGTGCAGATTTGGTGAAAAAAGCTCAAGTTTTTGAGTTATGCAAGTTTTCATAAAAGTGTGACTTGCAGGCTGGAAAGCCCATTTTTAAGCTTATCTGCGCCTGAAACGTCCGAAAAAGCAATCATTTAATAATGACAATAACTTTGGAACCATGCATGCTAGAATCATAATTCTTGCTTTTCTAGGTTGGAAATCTTCTGAATTTTATATATTTAGTGCAGATTTGGTGAAAAAAGCTCAAGTTTTTGAGTTATGCAAGTTTTCATAAAAGTGTGACTTGCAGGCTGGAAAGCCCATTTTTGCACTTCTCTGAGCCTAAAACGTCCGAAAAAGCAATCATTTAATAATGACAATAACTTTTGAACCATGCATGCTAGAATCATAATTCTTGCTTTTCTAGGTTGGAAATCTTCTGAATTTTCTATATTTAGTGCAGATTTGGTGAAAAAAGCTCAAGTTTTTGAGTTATGCAAGTTTTCATAAAAGTGTGACTTGCAGGCTGGAAAGCCCATTTTTAAGCTTATCTGCGCCTGAAACGTCCGAAAAAGCAATCATTTAATAATGACAATAACTTTGGAACCATGCATGCTAGAATCATAATTCTTGCTTTTCTAGGTTGGAAATCTTCTGAATTTTCTATATTTAGTGCAGGATTTGGTGAAAAAAGCTCAAGTTTTTGAGTTATGCAAGTTTTCATAAAAGTGTGACTTGCAGGCTGGAAAGCCCATTTTTGCACTTCTCTGAGCCTAAAACGTCCGAAAAAGCAATCATTTAATAATGACAATAACTTTTGAACCATGCATGCTAGAATCATAAATCTTGCTTTCCTGGGTTGGAAATCTTCTGAATTTTCTATATTTAGTGCAGATTTGGTGAAAAAAGCTCAACTTTTTGAGTTATGCAAGTTTTCATAAAAGTGTGACTTGCAGGCTGGAAAGCCCATTTTTAAGCTTATCTGCGCCTGAAACGTCCGAAAAAGCAATCATTTAATAATGACAATAACTTTGGAACCATGCATGCTAGAATCATAATTCTTGCTTTTCTAGGTTGGAAATCTTCTGAATTTTCTATATTTAGTGCAGATTTGGTGAAAAAAGCTCAAGTTTTTGAGTTATGCAAGTTTTCATAAAAGTGTGACTTGCAGGCTGGAAAGCCCATTTTTGCACTTCTCTGAGCCTAAAACGTCCGAAAAAGCAATCATTTAATAATGACAATAACTTTTGAATCATGCATGCTAGAATCATAAATCTTGCTTTCCTGGGTTGGAAATCTTCTGAATTTTCTATATTTAGTGCAGATTTGGTGAAAAAAGCTCAACTTTTTGAGTTATGCAAGTTTTCATAAAAGTGTGACTTGCAGGCTGGAAAGCCCATTTTTAAGCTTATCTGCGCCTGAAACGTCCGAAAAAGCAATCATTTAATAATGACAATAACTTTGGAACCATGCATGCTAGAATCATAATTCTTGCTTTTCTAGGTTGGAAATCTTCTGAATTTTCTATATTTAGTGCAGATTTGGTGAAAAAAGCTCAAGTTTTTGAGTTATGCAAGTTTTCATAAAAGTGTGACTTGCAGGCTGGAAAGCCCATTTTTGCACTTCTCTGAGCCTAAAACGTCCGAAAAAGCAATCATTTAATAATGACAATAACTTTTGAACCATGCATGCTAGAATCATAAATCTTGCTTTCCTGGGTTGGAAATCTTCTGAATTTTCTATATTTAGTGCAGATTTGGTGAAAAAAGCTCAACTTTTTGAGTTATGCAAGTTTTCATAAAAGTGTGACTTGCAGGCTGGAAAGCCCATTTTTAAGCTTATCTGCGCCTGAAACGTCCGAAAAAGCAATCATTTAATAATGACAATAACTTTTGAACCATGCATTCTAGAATCATAATTCTTGCTTTCCTGGGTTGGAAATCTTCTGAATTTTCTATATTTAGTGCAGATTTGGTGAAAAAAGCTCAACTTTTTGAGTTATGCAAGTTTTCATAAAAGTGTGACTTGCAGGCTGGAAAGCCCATTTTTAAGCTTATCTGCGCCTAAAACGTCCGAAAAAGCAATCATTTAATAATGACAATAACTTTTGAACCATGCATGCTAGAATCATAATTCTTGCTTTCCTGGGTTGGAAATCTTCTGAATTTTCTATATTTAGTGCAGATTTGGTGAAAAAAGCTCAACTTTTTGAGTTATGCAAGTTTTCATAAAAGTGTGACTTGCAGGCTGGAAAGCCCATTTTTAAGCTTATCTGCGCCTGAAACGTCCGAAAAAGCAATCATTTAATAATGACAATAACTTTGGAACCATGCATGCTAGAATCATAATTCTTGCTTTTCTAGGTTGGAAATCTTCTGAATTTTCTATATTTAGTGCAGATTTGGTGAAAAAAGCTCAAGTTTTTGAGTTATGCAAGTTTTCATAAAAGTGTGACTTGCAGGCTGGAAAGCCCATTTTTGCACTTCTCTGAGCCTAAAACGTCCGAAAAAGCAATCATTTAATAATGACAATAACTTTTGAACCATGCATGCTAGAATCATAAATCTTGCTTTCCTGGGTTGGAAATCTTCTGAATTTTCTATATTTAGTGCAGATTTGGTGAAAAAAGCTCAACTTTTTGAGTTATGCAAGTTTTCATAAAAGTGTGACTTGCAGGCTGGAAAGCCCATTTTTAAGCTTATCTGCGCCTGAAACGTCCGAAAAAGCAATCATTTAATAATGACAATAACTTTTGAACCATGCATGCTAGAATCATAATTCTTGCTTTCCTGGGTTGGAAATCTTCTGAATTTTCTATATTTAGTGCAGATTTGGTGAAAAAAGCTCAACTTTTTGAGTTATGCAAGTTTTCATAAAAGTGTGACTTGCAGGCTGGAAAGCCCATTTTTAAGCTTATCTGCGCCTGAAACGTCCGAAAAAGCAATCATTTAATAATGACAATAACTTTGGAACCATGCATGCTAGAATCATAATTCTTGCTTTTCTAGGTTGGAAATCTTCTGAATTTTCTATATTTAGTGCAGATTTGGTGAAAAAAGCTCAACTTTTTGAGTTATGCAAGTTTTCATAAAAGTGTGACTTGCAGGCTGGAAAGCCCATTTTTAAGCTTATCTGCGCCTGAAACGTCCGAAAAAGCAATCATTTAATAATGACAATAACTTTTGAACCATGCATGCTAGAATCATAATTCTTGCTTTCCTGGGTTGGAAATCTTCTGAATTTTCTATATTTAGTGCAGATTTGGTGAAAAAAGCTCAAGTTTTTGAGTTATGCAAGTTTTCATAAAAGTGTGACTTGCAGGCTGGAAAGCCCATTTTTAAGCTTATCTGCGCCTGAAACGTCCGAAAAAGCAATCATTTAATAATGACAATAACTTTGGAACCATGCATGCTAGAATCATAATTCTTGCTTTTCTAGGTTGGAAATCTTCTGAATTTTCTATATTTAGTGCAGATTTGGTGAAAAAAGCTCAAGTTTTTGAGTTATGCAAGTTTTCATAAAAGTGTGACTTGCAGGCTGGAAAGCCCATTTTTGCACTTCTCTGAGCCTAAAACGTCCGAAAAAGCAATCATTTAATAATGACAATAACTTTTGAACCATGCATGCTAGAATCATAAATCTTGCTTTCCTGGGTTGGAAATCTTCTGAATTTTCTATATTTAGTGCAGATTTGGTGAAAAAAGCTCAACTTTTTGAGTTATGCAAGTTTTCATAAAAGTGTGACTTGCAGGCTGGAAAGCCCATTTTTAAGCTTATCTGCGCCTGAGACGTCCGAAAAAGCAATCATTTAATAATGACAATAACTTTGGAACCATGCATGCTAGAATCATAATTCTTGCTTTTCTAGGTTGGAAATCTTCTGAATTTTCTATATTTAGTGCAGATTTGGTGAAAAAAGCTCAAGTTTTTGAGTTATGCAAGTTTTCATAAAAGTGTGACTTGCAGGCTGGAAAGCCCATTTTTAAGCTTATCTGCGCCTGAAACGTCCGAAAAAGCAATCATTTAATAATGACAATAACTTTGGAACCATGCATGCTAGAATCATAATTCTTGCTTTTCTAGGTTGGAAATCTTCTGAATTTTCTATATTTAGTGCAGATTTGGTGAAAAAAGCTCAAGTTTTTGAGTTATGCAAGTTTTCATAAAAGTGTGACTTGCAGGCTGGAAAGCCCATTTTTGCACTTCTCTGAGCCTAAAACGTCCGAAAAAGCAATCATTTAATAATGACAATAACTTTTGAACCATGCATGCTAGAATCATAAATCTTGCTTTCCTGGGTTGGAAATCTTCTGAATTTTCTATATTTAGTGCAGATTTGGTGAAAAAAGCTCAACTTTTTGAGTTATGCAAGTTTTCATAAAAGTATGACTTGCAGGCTGGAAAGCCCATTTTTAAGCTTATCTGCGCCTGAAACGTCCGAAAAAGCAATCATTTAATAATGACAATAACTTTTGAACCATGCATGCTAGAATCATAATTCTTGCTTTCCTGGGTTGGAAATCTTCTGAATTTTCTATATTTAGTGCAGATTTGGTGAAAAAAGCTCAACTTTTTGAGTTATGCAAGTTTTCATAAAAGTGTGACTTGCAGGCTGGAAAGCCCATTTTTAAGCTTATCTGCGCCTGAAACGTCCGAAAAAGCAATCATTTAATAATGACAATAACTTTGGAACCATGCATGCTAGAATCATAATTCTTGCTTTCCTGGGTTGGAAATCTTCTGAATTTTCTATATTTAGTGCAGATTTGGTGAAAAAAGCTCAACTTTTTGAGTTATGCAAGTTTTCATAAAAGTGTGACTTGCAGGCTGGAAAGCCCATTTTTAAGCTTATCTGCGCCTGAAACGTCCGAAAAAGCAATCATTTAATAATGACAATAACTTTGGAACCATGCATGCTAGAATCATAATTCTTGCTTTTCTAGGTTGGAAATCTTCTGAATTTTCTATATTTAGTGCAGATTTGGTGAAAAAAGCTCAAGTTTTTGAGTTATGCAAGTTTTCATAAAAGTGTGACTTGCAGGCTGGAAAGCCCATTTTTGCACTTCTCTGAGCCTAAAACGTCCGAAAAAGCAATCATTTAATAATGACAATAACTTTTGAATCATGCATGCTAGAATCATAAATCTTGCTTTCCTGGGTTGGAAATCTTCTGAATTTTCTATATTTAGTGCAGATTTGGTGAAAAAAGCTCAACTTTTTGAGTTATGCAAGTTTTCATAAAAGTGTGACTTGCAGGCTGGAAAGCCCATTTTTAAGCTTATCTGCGCCTGAAACGTCCGAAAAAGCAATCATTTAATAATGACAATAACTTTGGAACCATGCATGCTAGAATCATAATTCTTGCTTTTCTAGGTTGGAAATCTTCTGAATTTTCTATATTTAGTGCAGATTTGGTGAAAAAAGCTCAAGTTTTTGAGTTATGCAAGTTTTCATAAAAGTGTGACTTGCAGGCTGGAAAGCCCATTTTTGCACTTCTCTGAGCCTAAAACGTCCGAAAAAGCAATCATTTAATAATGACAATAACTTTTGAACCATGCATGCTAGAATCATAAATCTTGCTTTCCTGGGTTGGAAATCTTCTGAATTTTCTATATTTAGTGCAGATTTGGTGAAAAAAGCTCAACTTTTTGAGTTATGCAAGTTTTCATAAAAGTGTGACTTGCAGGCTGGAAAGCCCATTTTTAAGCTTATCTGCGCCTGAAACGTCCGAAAAAGCAATCATTTAATAATGACAATAACTTTTGAACCATGCATGCTAGAATCATAATTCTTGCTTTCCTGGGTTGGAAATCTTCTGAATTTTCTATATTTAGTGCAGATTTGGTGAAAAAAGCTCAACTTTTTGAGTTATGCAAGTTTTCATAAAAGTGTGACTTGCAGGCTGGAAAGCCCATTTTTAAGCTTATCTGCGCCTGAAACGTCCGAAAAAGCAATCATTTAATAATGACAATAACTTTGGAACCATGCATGCTAGAATCATAATTCTTGCTTTTCTAGGTTGGAAATCTTCTGAATTTTCTATATTTAGTGCAGATTTGGTGAAAAAAGCTCAACTTTTTGAGTTATGCAAGTTTTCATAAAAGTGTGACTTGCAGGCTGGAAAGCCCATTTTTGCACTTCTCTGAGCCTAAAACGTCCGAAAAAGCAATCATTTAATAATGACAATAACTTTTGAACCATGCATGCTAGAATCATAAATCTTGCTTTCCTGGGTTGGAAATCTTCTGAATTTTCTATATTTAGTGCAGATTTGGTGAAAAAAGCTCAACTTTTTGAGTTATGCAAGTTTTCATAAAAGTGTGACTTGCAGGCTGGAAAGCCCATTTTTAAGCTTATCTGCGCCTGAAACGTCCGAAAAAGCAATCATTTAATAATGACAATAACTTTTGAACCATGCATGCTAGAATCATAATTCTTGCTTTCCTGGGTTGGAAATCTTCTGAATTTTCTATATTTAGTGCAGATTTGGTGAAAAAAGCTCAACTTTTTGAGTTATGCAAGTTTTCATAAAAGTGTGACTTGCAGGCTGGAAAGCCCATTTTTAAGCTTATCTGCGCCTGAAACGTCCGAAAAAGCAATCATTTAATAATGACAATAACTTTGGAACCATGCATGCTAGAATCATAATTCTTGCTTTTCTAGGTTGGAAATCTTCTGAATTTTCTATATTTAGTGCAGATTTGGTGAAAAAAGCTCAAGTTTTTGAGTTATGCAAGTTTTCATAAAAGTGTGACTTGCAGGCTGGAAAGCCCATTTTTGCACTTCTCTGAGCCTAAAACGTCCGAAAAAGCAATCATTTAATAATGACAATAACTTTTGAACCATGCATGCTAGAATCATAAATCTTGCTTTCCTGGGTTGGAAATCTTCTGAATTTTCTATATTTAGTGCAGATTTGGTGAAAAAAGCTCAACTTTTTGAGTTATGCAAGTTTTCATAAAAGTGTGACTTGCAGGCTGGAAAGCCCATTTTTAAGCTTATCTGCGCCTGAAACGTCCGAAAAAGCAATCATTTAATAATGACAATAACTTTTGAACCATGCATGCTAGAATCATAATTCTTGCTTTCCTGGGTTGGAAATCTTCTGAATTTTCTATATTTAGTGCAGATTTGGTGAAAAAAGCTCAACTTTTTGAGTTATGCAAGTTTTCATAAAAGTGTGACTTGCAGGCTGGAAAGCCCATTTTTAAGCTTATCTGCGCCTGAAACGTCCGAAAAAGCAATCATTTAATAATGACAATAACTTGAACCATGCATGCTAGAATCATAAATCTTGCTTTCCTGGGTTGGAAATCTTCTGAATTTTCTATATTTAGTGCAGATTTGGTGAAAAAAGCTCAACTTTTTGAGTTATGCAAGTTTTCATAAAAGTGTGACTTGCAGGCTGGAAAGCCCATTTTTAAGCTTATCTGCGCCTGAAACGTCCGAAAAAGCAATCATTTAATAATGACAATAACTTTTGAACCATGCATGCTAGAATCATAATTCTTGCTTTCCTGGGTTGGAAATCTTCTGAATTTTCTATATTTAGTGCAGATTTGGTGAAAAAAAGCTCAAGTTTTTGAGTTATGCAAGTTTTCATAAAAGTGTGACTTGCAGGCTGGAAAGCCCATTTTTAAGCTTATCTGCGCCTGAAACGTCCGAAAAAGCAATCATTTAATAATGACAATAACTTTGGAACCATGCATGCTAGAATCATAATTCTTGCTTTTCTAGGTTGGAAATCTTCTGAATTTTCTATATTTAGTGCAGATTTGGTGAAAAAAGCTCAAGTTTTTGAGTTATGCAAGTTTTCATAAAAGTGTGACTTGCAGGCTGGAAAGCCCATTTTTGCACTTCTCTGAGCCTAAAACGTCCGAAAAAGCAATCATTTAATAATGACAATAACTTTTGAACCATGCATGCTAGAATCATAAATCTTGCTTTCCTGGGTTGGAAATCTTCTGAATTTTCTATATTTAGTGCAGATTTGGTGAAAAAAGCTCAACTTTTTGAGTTATGCAAGTTTTCATAAAAAGTGTGACTTGCAGGCTGGAAAGCCCATTTTTAAGCTTATCTGCGCCTGAGACGTCCGAAAAAGCAATCATTTAATAATGACAATAACTTTGGAACCATGCATGCTAGAATCATAATTCTTGCTTTTCTAGGTTGGAAATCTTCTGAATTTTTCTATATTTAGTGCAGATTTGGTGAAAAAAGCTCAAGTTTTTGAGTTATGCAAGTTTTCATAAAAGTGTGACTTGCAGGCTGGAAAGCCCATTTTTAAGCTTATCTGCGCCTGAAACGTCCGAAAAAGCAATCATTTAATAATGACAATAACTTTGGAACCATGCATGCTAGAATCATAATTCTTGCTTTTCTAGGTTGGAAATCTTCTGAATTTTCTATATTTAGTGCAGATTTGGTGAAAAAGCTCAAGTTTTTGAGTTATGCAAGTTTTCATAAAAGTGTGACTTGCAGGCTGGAAAGCCCATTTTTGCACTTCTCTGAGCCTAAAACGTCCGAAAAAGCAATCATTTAATAATGACAATAACTTTTGAACCATGCATGCTAGAATCATAAATCTTGCTTTCCTGGGTTGGAAATCTTCTGAATTTTCTATATTTAGTGCAGATTTGGTGAAAAAAGCTCAAATTTTGAGTTATGCAAGTTTTCATAAAAGTGTGACTTGCAGGCTGGAAAGCCCATTTGTAAGCTTATCTGCGCCTGAGACGTCCGAAAAAGCAATCATTTAATAATGACAATAACTTTGGAACCATGCATGCTAGAATCATAATTCTTGCTTTCCTGGGTTGGAAATCTTCTGAATTTTCTATATTTAGTGCAGATTTGGTGAAAAAAGCTCAACTTTTTGAGTTATGCAAGTTTTCATAAAAGTGTGACTTGCAGGCTGGAAAGCCCATTTTTAAGCTTATCTGCGCCTGAAACGTCCGAAAAAGCAATCATTTAATAATGACAATAACTTTGGAACCATGCATGCTAGAATCATAATTCTTGCTTTCCTGGGTTGGAAATCTTCTGAATTTTCTATATTTAGTGCAGATTTGGTGAAAAAGGCTCAACTTTTTGAGTTATGCAAGTTTTCATAAAAGTGTGACTTGCAGGCTGGAAAGCCCATTTTTAAGCTTATCTGCGCCTGAAACGTCCGAAAAAGCAATCATTTAATAATGACAATAACTTTGGAACCATGCATGCTAGAATCATAATTCTTGCTTTTCTAGGTTGGAAATCTTCTGAATTTTCTATATTTAGTGCAGATTTGGTGAAAAAAGCTCAAGTTTTTGAGTTATGCAAGTTTTCATAAAAGTGTGACTTGCAGGCTGGAAAGCCCATTTTTGCACTTCTCTGAGCCTAAAACGTCCGAAAAAGCAATCATTTAATAATGACAATAACTTTTGAATCATGCATGCTAGAATCATAAATCTTGCTTTCCTGGGTTGGAAATCTTCTGAATTTTCTATATTTAGTGCAGATTTGGTGAAAAAAGCTCAACTTTTTGAGTTATGCAAGTTTTCATAAAAGTGTGACTTGCAGGCTGGAAAGCCCATTTTTAAGCTTATCTGCGCCTGAAACGTCCGAAAAAGCAATCATTTAATAATGACAATAACTTTGGAACCATGCATGCTAGAATCATAATTCTTGCTTTTCTAGGTTGGAAATCTTCTGAATTTTCTATATTTAGTGCAGATTTGGTGAAAAAAGCTCAAGTTTTTGAGTTATGCAAGTTTTCATAAAAGTGTGACTTGCAGGCTGGAAAGCCCATTTTTGCACTTCTCTGAGCCTAAAACGTCCGAAAAAGCAATCATTTAATAATGACAATAACTTTTGAACCATGCATGCTAGAATCATAAATCTTGCTTTCCTGGGTTGGAAATCTTCTGAATTTTCTATATTTAGTGCAGATTTGGTGAAAAAAGCTCAACTTTTTGAGTTATGCAAGTTTTCATAAAAGTGTGACTTGCAGGCTGGAAAGCCCATTTTTAAGCTTATCTGCGCCTGAAACGTCCGAAAAAGCAATCATTTAATAATGACAATAACTTTTGAACCATGCATGCTAGAATCATAATTCTTGCTTTCCTGGGTTGGAAATCTTCTGAATTTTCTATATTTAGTGCAGATTTGGTGAAAAAAGCTCAACTTTTTGAGTTATGCAAGTTTTCATAAAAGTGTGACTTGCAGGCTGGAAAGCCCATTTTTAAGCTTATCTGCGCCTGAAACGTCCGAAAAAGCAATCATTTAATAATGACAATAACTTTGGAACCATGCATGCTAGAATCATAATTCTTGCTTTCCTGGGTTGGAAATCTTCTGAATTTTCTATATTTAGTGCAGATTTGGTGAAAAAAGCTCAACTTTTTGAGTTATGCAAGTTTTCATAAAAGTGTGACTTGCAGGCTGGAAAGCCCATTTTTAAGCTCTCTGAGCCTAAAACGTCCGAAAAAGCAATCATTTAATAATGACAATAACTTTTGAACCATGCATGCTAGAATCATAAATCTTGCTTTCCTGGGTTGGAAATCTTCTGAATTTTCTATATTTAGTGCAGATTTGGTGAAAAAAGCTCAACTTTTTGAGTTATGCAAGTTTTCATAAAAGTGTGTCTTGCAGGCTGGAAAGCCCATTTTTAAGCTTATCTGCGCCTGAAACGTCCGAAAAAGCAATCATTTAATAATGACAATAACTTTTGAACCATGCATGCTAGAATCATAATTCTTGCTTTCCTGGGTTGAAAATCTTCTGAATTTTCTATATTTAGTGCAGATTTGGTGAAAAAAGCTCAACTTTTTGAGTTATGCAAGTTTTCATAAAAGTGTGACTTGCAGGCTGGAAAGCCCATTTTTGCACTTCTCTGAGCTTAAAACGTCCGAAAAAGCAATCATTTAATAATGACAATAACTTTTGAACCATGCATGCTAGAATCATAAATCTTGCTTTCCTGGGTTGGAAATCTTCTGATTTTTCTATATTTAGTGCAGATTTGGTGAAAAAAGCTCAAGTTTTTGAGTTATGCAAGTTTTCATAAAAGTGTGACTTGCAGGCTGGAAAGCCCATTTTTAAGCTTATCTGCGCCTGAAACGTCCGAAAAAGCAATCATTTAATAATGACAATAACTTTTGAACCATGCATGCTAGAATCATAATTCTTGCTTTTCTAGGTTGGAAATCTTCAGAATTTTCTATATTTAGTGCAGATTTGGTGAAAAAAGCTCAAGTTTTTGAGTTATGCAAGTTTTCATAAAAGTGTGACTTGCAGGCTGGAAAGCCCATTTTTGCACTTCTCTGAGCCTAAAACGTCCGAAAAAGCAATCATTTAATAATGACAATAACTTTTGAATCATGCATGCTAGAATCATAAATCTTGCTTTCCTGGGTTGGAAATCTTCTGAATTTTCTATATTTAGTGCAGATTTGGTGAAAAAAGCTCAAGTTTTTGAGTTATGCAAGTTTTCATAAAAGTGTGACTTGCAGGCTGGAAAGCCCATTTTTGCACTTCTCTGAGCCTAAAACGTCCGAAAAAGCAATCATTTAATAATGACAATAACTTTTGAACCATGCATGCTAGAATCATAAATCTTGCTTTCCTGGGTTGGAAATCTTCTGAATTTTCTATATTTAGTGCAGATTTGGTGAAAAAAGCTCAACTTTTTGAGTTATGCAAGTTTTCATAAAAGTGTGACTTGCAGGCTGGAAAGCCCATTTTTAAGCTTATCTGCGCCTGAAACGTCCGAAAAAGCAATCATTTAATAATGACAATAACTTTTGAACCATGCATGCTAGAATCATAATTCTTGCTTTCCTGGGTTGGAAATCTTCTGAATTTTCTATATTTAGTGCAGATTTGGTGAAAAAAGCTCAACTTTTTGAGTTATGCAAGTTTTCATAAAAGTGTGACTTGCAGGCTGGAAAGCCCATTTTTAAGCTTATCTGCGCCTGAAACGTCCGAAAAAGCAATCATTTAATACTGACAATAACTTTGGAACCATGCATGCTAGAATCATAATTCTTGCTTTTCTAGGTTGGAAATCTTCTGAATTTTCTATATTTAGTGCAGATTTGGTGAAAAAAGCTCAAGTTTTTGAGTTATGCAAGTTTTCATAAAAGTGTGACTTGCAGGCTGGAAAGCCCATTTTTGCACTTTTCTGAGCCTAAAACGTCCGAAAAAGCAATCATTTAATAATGACAATAACTTTTGAACCATGCATGCTAGAATCATAAATCTTGCTTTCCTGGGTTGGAAATCTTCTGAATTTTCTATATTTAGTGCAGATTTGGTGAAAAAAGCTCAACTTTTTGAGTTATGCAAGTTTTCATAAAAGTGTGTCTTGCAGGCTGGAAAGCCCATTTTTAAGCTTATCTGCGCCTGAAACGTCCGAAAAAGCAATCATTTAATAATGACAATAACTTTTGAACCATGCATGCTAGAATCATAATTCTTGCTTTCCTGGGTTGGAAATCTTCTGAATTTTCTATATTTAGTGCAGATTTGGTGAAAAAAGCTCAACTTTTTAAATTATGCAAGTTTTCATAAAAGTGTGACTTGCAGGCTGGAAAGCCCATTTTTGCACTTCTCTGAGCCTAAAACGTCCGAAAAAGCAATCATTTAATAATGACAATAACTTTTGAACCATGCATGCTAGAATCATAAATCTTGCTTTCCTGGGTTGGAAATCTTCTGAATTTTCTATATTTAGTGCAGATTTGGTGAAAAAAGCTCAAGTTTTTGAGTTATGCAAGTTTTCATAAAAGTGTGACTTGCAGGCTGGAAAGCCCATTTTTAAGCTTATCTGCGCCTGAAACGTCCGAAAAAGCAATCATTTAATAATGACAATAACTTTTGAACCATGCATGCTAGAATCATAATTCTTGCTTTCCTGGGTTGGAAATCTTCTGAATTTTCTATATTTAGTGCAGATTTGGTGAAAAAAGCTCAACTTTTTGAGTTATGCAAGTTTTCATAAAAGTGTGACTTGCAGGCTGGAAAGCCCATTTTTAAGCTTATCTGCGCCTGAAACGTCCGAAAAAGCAATCATTTAATAATGACAATAACTTTGGAACCATGCATGCTAGAATCATAATTCTTGCTTTTCTAGGTTGGAAATCTTCTGAATTTTCTATATTTAGTGCAGATTTGGTGAAAAAAGCTCAACTTTTTGAGTTATGCAAGTTTTCATAAAAGTGTGACTTGCAGGCTGGAAAGCCCATTTTTGCACTTCTCTGAGCCTAAAACGTCCGAAAAAGCAATCATTTAATAATGACAATAACTTTTGAACCATGCATGCTAGAATCATAAATCTTGCTTTCCTGGGTTGGAAATCTTCTGAATTTTCTATATTTAGTGCAGATTTGGTGAAAAAAGCTCAACTTTTTGAGTTATGCAAGTTTTCATAAAAGTGTGACTTGCAGGCTGGAAAGCCCATTTTTAAGCTTATCTGCGCCTGAAACGTCCGAAAAAGCAATCATTTAATAATGACAATAACTTTGGAACCATGCATGCTAGAATCATAATTCTTGCTTTTCTAGGTTGGAAATCTTCTGAATTTTCTATATTTAGTGCAGATTTGGTGAAAAAAGCTCAACTTTTTGAGTTATGCAAGTTTTCATAAAAGTGTGACTTGCAGGCTGGAAAGCCCATTTTTAAGCTTATCTGCGCCTGAAACGTCCGAAAAAGCAATCATTTAATAATGACAATAACTTTTGAACCATGCATGCTAGAATCATAATTCTTGCTTTCCTGGGTTGGAAATCTTCTGAATTTTCTATATTTAGTGAAGATTTGGTGAAAAAAGCTCAACTTTTTGAGTTATCCAAGTTTTCATAAAAGTGTGACTTGCAGGCTGGAAAGCCCATTTTTAAGCTTATCTGCGCCTGAAACGTCCGAAAAAGCAATCATTTAATAATGACAATAACTTTGGAACCATGCATGCTAGAATCATAATTCTTGCTTTCCTGGGTTGGAAATCTTCTGAATTTTCTATATTTAGTGCAGATTTGGTGAAAAAAGCTCAACTTTTTGAGTTATGCAAGTTTTCATAAAAGTGTGACTTGCAGGCTGGAAAGCCCATTTTTAAGCTTATCTGCGCCTGAAACGTCCGAAAAAGCAATCATTTAATAATGACAATAACTTTGGAACCATGCATGCTAGAATCATAATTCTTGCTTTTCTAGGTTGGAAATCTTCAGAATTTTCTATATTTAGTGCAGATTTGGTGAAAAAAGCTCAAGTTTTTGAGTTATGCAAGTTTTCATAAAAGTGTGACTTGCAGGCTGGAAAGCCCATTTTTGCACTTCTCTGAGCCTAAAACGTCCGAAAAAGCAATCATTTAATAATGACAATAACTTTTGAACCATGCATGCTAGAATCATAAATCTTGCTTTCCTGGGTTGGAAATCTTCTGAATTTTCTATATTTAGTGCAGATTTGGTGAAAAAAGCTCAACTTTTTGAGTTATGCATGTTTTCATAAAAGTGTGACTTGCAGGCTGGAAAGCCCATTTTTAAGCTTATCTGCGCCTGAAACGTCCGAAAAAGCAATCATTTAATAATGACAATAACTTTTGAACCATGCATGCTAGAATCATAATTCTTGCTTTCCTGGGTTGGAAATCTTCTGAATTTTCCATATTTAGTGCAGATTTGGTGAAAAAAGCTCAACTTTTTGAGTTATGCAAGTTTTCATAAAAGTGTGACTTGCAGGCTGGAAAGCCCATTTTTAAGCTTATCTGCGCCTGAAACGTCCAAAAAAGCAATCATTTAATAATGACAATAACTTTGGAACCATGCATGCTAGAATCATAATTCTTGCTTTTCTAGGTTGGAAATCTTCTGAATTTTCTATATTTAGTGCAGATTTGGTGAAAAAAGCTCAAGTTTTTGAGTTATGCAAGTTTTCATAAAAGTGTGACTTGCAGGCTGGAAAGCCCATTTTTGCACTTCTCTGAGCCTAAAACGTCCGAAAAAGCAATCATTTAATAATGACAATAACTTTTGAACCATGCATGCTAGAATCATAAATCTTGCTTTCCTGGGTTGGAAATCTTCTGAATTTTCTATATTTAGTGCAGATTTGGTGAAAAAAGCTCAACTTTTTGAGTTATGCAAGTTTTCATAAAAGTGTGACTTGCAGGCTGGAAAGCCCATTTTTGCACTTATCTGCGCCTGAAACGTCCGAAAAAGCAATCATTTAATAATGACAATAACTTTTGAACCATGCATGCTAGAATCATAATTCTTGCTTTCCTGGGTTGGAAATCTTCTGAATTTTCTATATTTAGTGCAGATTTGGTGAAAAAAGCTCAACTTTTTGAGTTATGCAAGTTTTCATAAAAGTGTGACTTGCAGGCTGGAAAGCCCATTTTTGCACTTCTCTGAGCCTAAAACGTCCGAAAAAGCAATCATTTAATAATGACAATAACTTTTGAACCATGCATGCTAGAATCATAAATCTTGCTTTCCTGGGTTGGAAATCTTCTGAATTTTCTATATTTAGTGCAGATTTGGTGAAAAAAGCTCAACTTTTTGAGTTATGCAAGTTTTCATAAAAGTGTGACTTGCAGGCTGGAAAGCCCATTTTTAAGCTTATCTGCGGCTGAAACGTCCGAAAAAGCAATCATTTAATAATGACAATAACTTTTGAACCATGCATGCTAGAATCATAATTCTTGCTTTCCTGGGTTGGAAATCTTCTGAATTTTCTATATTTAGTGCAGATTTGGTGAAAAAAGCTCAACTTTTTGAGTTATGCAAGTTTTCATAAAAGTGTGACTTGCAGGCTGGAAAGCCCATTTTTAAGCTTATCTGCGCCTGAAACGTCCGAAAAAGCAATCATTTAAGAATGACAATAACTTTGGAACCATGCATGCTGGAATCATAATTCTTGCTTTCCTGGGTTGGAAATCTTCTGAATTTTCTATATTTAGTGCAGATTTGGTGAAAAAAGCTCAACTTTTTGAGTTATGCAAGTTTTCATAAAAGTGTGACTTGCAGGCTGGAAAGCCCATTTTTAAGCTTATCTGCGCCTGAAACGTCCGAAAAAGCAATCATTTAATAATGACAATAACTTTGGGACCATGCATGCTAGAATCATAATTCTTGCTTTTCTAGGTTGGAAATCTTCTGAATTTTCTATATTTAGTGCAGATTTGGTGAAAAAAGCTCAAGTTTTTGAGTTATGCAAGTTTTCATAAAAGTGTGACTTGCAGGCTGGAAAGCCCATTTTTGCACTTCTCTGAGCCTAAAACGTCCGAAAAAGCAATCATTTAATAATGACAATAACTTTTGAACCATGCATGCTAGAATCATAAATCTTGCTTTCCTGGGTTGGAAATCTTCTGAATTTTCTATATTTAGTGCAGATTTGGTGAAAAAAGCTCAACTTTTTGAGTTATGCAAGTTTTCATAAAAGTGTGACTTGCAGGCTGGAAAGCCCATTTTTAAGCTTATCTGCGCCTGAAACGTCCGAAAAAGCAATCATTTAATAATGACAATAACTTTGGAACCATGCATGCTAGAATCATAATTCTTGCTTTTCTAGGTTGGAAATCTTCTGAATTTTCTATATTTAGTGCAGATTTGGTGAAAAAAGCTCAAGTTTTTGAGTTATGCAAGTTTTCATAAAAGTGTGACTTGCAGGCTGGAAAGCCCATTTTTGCACTTCTCTGAGCCTAAAACGTCCGAAAAAGCAATCATTTAATAATGACAATAACTTTTGAACCATGCATGCTAGAATCATAAATCTTGCTTTCCTGGGTTGGAAATCTTCTGAATTTTCTATATTTAGTGCAGATTTGGTGAAAAAAGCTCAACTTTTTGAGTTATGCAAGTTTTCATAAAAGTGTGACTTGCAGGCTGGAAAGCCCATTTTTAAGCTTATCTGCGCCTGAAACGTCCGAAAAAGCAATCATTTAATAATGACAATAACTTTTGAACCATGCATGCTAGAATCATAATTCTTGCTTTCCTGGGTTGGAAATCTTCTGAATTTTCTATATTTAGTGAAGATTTGGTGAAAAAAGCTCAACTTTTTGAGTTATGCAAGTTTTCATAAAAGTGTGACTTGCAGGCTGGAAAGCCCATTTTTAAGCTTATCTGCGCCTGAAACGTCCGAAAAAGCAATCATTTAATAATGACAATAACTTTGGAACCATGCATGCTAGAATCATAATTCTTGCTTTCCTGGGTTGGAAATCTTCTGAATTTTCTATATTTAGTGCAGATTTGGTGAAAAAAGCTCAACTTTTTGAGTTATGCAAGTTTTCATAAAAGTGTGACTTGCAGGCTGGAAAGCCCATTTTTAAGCTTATCTGCGCCTGAAACGTCCGAAAAAGCAATCATTTAATAATGACAATAACTTTGGAACCATGCATGCTAGAATCATAATTCTTGCTTTTCTAGGTTGGAAATCTTCAGAATTTTCTATATTTAGTGCAGATTTGGTGAAAAAAGCTCAAGTTTTTGAGTTATGCAAGTTTTCATAAAAGTGTGACTTGCAGGCTGGAAAGCCCATTTTTGCACTTCTCTGAGCCTAAAACGTCCGAAAAAGCAATCATTTAATAATGACAATAACTTTTGAATCATGCATGCTAGAATCATAAATCTTGCTTTCCTGGGTTGGAAATCTTCTGAATTTTCTATATTTAGTGCAGATTTGGTGAAAAAAGCTCAACTTTTTGAGTTATGCAAGTTTTCATAAAAGTGTGACTTGCAGGCTGGAAAGCCCATTTTTAAGCTTATCTGCGCCTGAAACGTCCGAAAAAGCAATCATTTAATAATGACAATAACTTTGGAACCATGCATGCTAGAATCATAATTCTTGCTTTTCTAGGTTGGAAATCTTCTGAATTTTCTATATTTAGTGCAGATTTGGTGAAAAAAGCTCAAGTTTTTGAGTTATGCAAGTTTTCATAAAAGTGTGACTTGCAGGCTGGAAAGCCCATTTTTGCACTTCTCTGAGCCTAAAACGTCCGAAAAAGCAATCATTTAATAATGACAATAACTTTTGAACCATGCATGCTAGAATCATAAATCTTGCTTTCCTGGGTTGGAAATCTTCTGAATTTTCTATATTTAGTGCAGATTTGGTGAAAAAAGCTCAACTTTTTGAGTTATGCAAGTTTTCATAAAAGTGTGACTTGCAGGCTGGAAAGCCCATTTTTAAGCTTATCTGCGCCTGAAACGTCCGAAAAAGCAATCATTTAATAATGACAATAACTTTTGAACCATGCATGCTAGAATCATAATTCTTGCTTTCCTGGGTTGGAAATCTTCTGAATTTTCTATATTTAGTGCAGATTTGGTGAAAAAAGCTCAACTTTTTGAGTTATGCAAGTTTTCATAAAAGTGTGACTTGCAGGCTGGAAAGCCCATTTTTAAGCTTATCTGCGCCTGAAACGTCCGAAAAAGCAATCATTTAATACTGACAATAACTTTGGAACCATGCATGCTAGAATCATAATTCTTGCTTTTCTAGGTTGGAAATCTTCTGAATTTTCTATATTTAGTGCAGATTTGGTGAAAAAAGCTCAAGTTTTTGAGTTATGCAAGTTTTCATAAAAGTGTGACTTGCAGGCTGGAAAGCCCATTTTTGCACTTCTCTGAGCCTAAAACGTCCGAAAAAGCAATCATTTAATAATGACAATAACTTTTGAACCATGCATGCTAGAATCATAAATCTTGCTTTCCTGGGTTGGAAATCTTCTGAATTTTCTATATTTAGTGCAGATTTGGTGAAAAAAGCTCAACTTTTTGAGTTATGCAAGTTTTCATAAAAGTGTGTCTTGCAGGCTGGAAAGCCCATTTTTAAGCTTATCTGCGCCTGAAACGTCCGAAAAAGCAATCATTTAATAATGACAATAACTTTTGAACCATGCATGCTAGAATCATAATTCTTGCTTTCCTGGGTTGGAAATCTTCTGAATTTTCTATATTTAGTGCAGATTTGGTGAAAAAAGCTCAACTTTTTGAGTTATGCAAGTTTTCATAAAAGTGTGACTTGCAGGCTGGAAAGCCCATTTTTGCACTTCTCTGAGCCTAAAACGTCCGAAAAAGCAATCATTTAATAATGACAATAACTTTTGAACCATGCATGCTAGAATCATAAATCTTGCTTTCCTGGGTTGGAAATCTTCTGAATTTTCTATATTTAGTGCAGATTTGGTGAAAAAAGCTCAAGTTTTTGAGTTATGCAAGTTTTCATAAAAGTGTGACTTGCAGGCTGGAAAGCCCATTTTTAAGCTTATCTGCGCCTGAAACGTCCGAAAAAGCAATCATTTAATAATGACAATAACTTTTGAACCATGCATGCTAGAATCATAATTCTTGCTTTCCTGGGTTGGAAATCTTCTGAATTTTCTATATTTAGTGCAGATTTGGTGAAAAAAGCTCAACTTTTTGAGTTATGCAAGTTTTCATAAAAGTGTGACTTGCAGGCTGGAAAGCCCATTTTTGCACTTCTCTGAGCCTAAAACGTCCGAAAAAGCAATCATTTAATAATGACAATAACTTTTGAACCATGCATGCTAGAATCATAAATCTTGCTTTCCTGGGTTGGAAATCTTCTGAATTTTCTATATTTAGTGCAGATTTGGTGAAAAAAGCTCAACTTTTTGAGTTATGCAAGTTTTCATAAAAGTGTGACTTGCAGGCTGGAAAGCCCATTTTTAAGCTTATCTGCGCCTGAAACGTCCGAAAAAGCAATCATTTAATAATGACAATAACTTTGGAACCATGCATGCTAGAATCATAATTCTTGCTTTTCTAGGTTGGAAATCTTCTGAATTTTCTATATTTAGTGCAGATTTGGTGAAAAAAGCTCAACTTTTTGAGTTATGCAAGTTTTCATAAAAGTGTGACTTGCAGGCTGGAAAGCCCATTTTTAAGCTTATCTGCGCCTGAAACGTCCGAAAAAGCAATCATTTAATAATGACAATAACTTTTGAACCATGCATGCTAGAATCATAATTCTTGCTTTCCTGGGTTGGAAATCTTCTGAATTTTCTATATTTAGTGAAGATTTGGTGAAAAAAGCTCAACTTTTTGAGTTATGCAAGTTTTCATAAAAGTGTGACTTGCAGGCTGGAAAGCCCATTTTTAAGCTTATCTGCGCCTGAAACGTCCGAAAAAGCAATCATTTAATAATGACAATAACTTTGGAACCATGCATGCTAGAATCATAATTCTTGCTTTCCTGGGTTGGAAATCTTCTGAATTTTCTATATTTAGTGCAGATTTGGTGAAAAAAGCTCAACTTTTTGAGTTATGCAAGTTTTCATAAAAGTGTGACTTGCAGGCTGGAAAGCCCATTTTTAAGCTTATCTGCGCCTGAAACGTCCGAAAAAGCAATCATTTAATAATGACAATAACTTTGGAACCATGCATGCTAGAATCATAATTCTTGCTTTTCTAGGTTGGAAATCTTCAGAATTTTCTATATTTAGTGCAGATTTGGTGAAAAAAGCTCAAGTTTTTGAGTTATGCAAGTTTTCATAAAAGTGTGACTTGCAGGCTGGAAAGCCCATTTTTGCACTTCTCTGAGCCTAAAACGTCCGAAAAAGCAATCATTTAATAATGACAATAACTTTTGAATCATGCATGCTAGAATCATAAATCTTGCTTTCCTGGGTTGGAAATCTTCTGAATTTTCTATATTTAGTGCAGATTTGGTGAAAAAAGCTCAACTTTTTGAGTTATGCAAGTTTTCATAAAAGTGTGACTTGCAGGCTGGAAAGCCCATTTTTAAGCTTATCTGCGCCTGAAACGTCCGAAAAAGCAATCATTTAATAATGACAATAACTTTGGAACCATGCATGCTAGAATCATAATTCTTGCTTTTCTAGGTTGGAAATCTTCTGAATTTTCTATATTTAGTGCAGATTTGGTGAAAAAAGCTCAACTTTTTGAGTTATGCAAGTTTTCATAAAAGTGTGACTTGCAGGCTGGAAAGCCCATTTTTAAGCTTATCTGCGCCTGAAACGTCCGAAAAAGCAATCATTTAATAATGACAATAACTTTTGAACCATGCATGCTAGAATCATAATTCTTGCTTTCCTGGGTTGGAAATCTTCTGAATTTTCTATATTTAGTGCAGATTTGGTGAAAAAAGCTCAACTTTTTGAGTTATGCAAGTTTTCATAAAAGTGTGACTTGCAGGCTGGAAAGCCCATTTTTAAGCTTATCTGCGCCTGAAACGTCCGAAAAAGCAATCATTTAATAATGACAATAACTTTTGAACCATGCATGCTAGAATCATAATTCTTGCTTTCCTGGGTTGGAAATCTTCTGAATTTTCTATATTTAGTGAAGATTTGGTGAAAAAAGCTCAACTTTTTGAGTTATGCAAGTTTTCATAAAAGTGTGACTTGCAGGCTGGAAAGCCCATTTTTAAGCTTATCTGCGCCTGAAACGTCCGAAAAAGCAATCATTTAATAATGACAATAACTTTGGAACCATGCATGCTAGAATCATAATTCTTGCTTTCCTGGGTTGGAAATCTTCTGAATTTTCTATATTTAGTGCAGATTTGGTGAAAAAAGCTCAACTTTTTGAGTTATGCAAGTTTTCATAAAAGTGTGACTTGCAGGCTGGAAAGCCCATTTTTAAGCTTATCTGCGCCTGAAACGTCCGAAAAAGCAATCATTTAATAATGACAATAACTTTGGAACCATGCATGCTAGAATCATAATTCTTGCTTTTCTAGGTTGGAAATCTTCAGAATTTTCTATATTTAGTGCAGATTTGGTGAAAAAAGCTCAAGTTTTTGAGTTATGCAAGTTTTCATAAAAGTGTGACTTGCAGGCTGGAAAGCCCATTTTTGCACTTCTCTGAGCCTAAAACGTCCGAAAAAGCAATCATTTAATAATGACAATAACTTTTGAATCATGCATGCTAGAATCATAAATCTTGCTTTCCTGGGTTGGAAATCTTCTGAATTTTCTATATTTAGTGCAGATTTGGTGAAAAAAGCTCAACTTTTTGAGTTATGCAAGTTTTCATAAAAGTGTGACTTGCAGGCTGGAAAGCCCATTTTTAAGCTTATCTGCGCCTGAAACGTCCGAAAAAGCAATCATTTAATAATGACAATAACTTTGGAACCATGCATGCTAGAATCATAGTTCTTGCTTTTCTAGGTTGGAAATCTTCTGAATTTTCTATATTTAGTGCAGATTTGGTGAAAAAAGCTCAACTTTTTGAGTTATGCAAGTTTTCATAAAAGTGTGACTTGCAGGCTGGAAAGCCCATTTTTAAGCTTATCTGCGCCTGAAACGTCCGAAAAAGCAATCATTTAATAATGACAATAACTTTTGAACCATGCATGCTAGAATCATAATTCTTGCTTTCCTGGGTTGGAAATCTTCTGAATTTTCTATATTTAGTGCAGATTTGGTGAAAAAAGCTCAACTTTTTGAGTTATGCAAGTTTTCATAAAAGTGTGACTTGCAGGCTGGAAAGCCCATTTTTAAGCTTATCTGCGCCTGAAACGTCCGAAAAAGCAATCATTTAATACTGACAATAACTTTGGAACCATGCATGCTAGAATCATAATTCTTGCTTTTCTAGGTTGGAAATCTTCTGAATTTTCTATATTTAGTGCAGATTTGGTGAAAAAAGCTCAAGTTTTTGAGTTATGCAAGTTTTCATAAAAGTGTGACTTGCAGGCTGGAAAGCCCATTTTTGCACTTCTCTGAGCCTAAAACGTCCGAAAAAGCAATCATTTAATAATGACAATAACTTTTGAACCATGCATGCTAGAATCATAAATCTTGCTTTCCTGGGTTGGAAATCTTCTGAATTTTCTATATTTAGTGCAGATTTGGTGAAAAAAGCTCAACTTTTTGAGTTATGCAAGTTTTCATAAAAGTGTGTCTTGCAGGCTGGAAAGCCCATTTTTAAGCTTATCTGCGCCTGAAACGTCCGAAAAGCAATCATTTAATAATGACAATAACTTTTGAACCATGCATGCTAGAATCATAATTCTTGCTTTCCTGGGTTGGAAATCTTCTGAATTTTCTATATTTAGTGCAGATTTGGTGAAAAAAGCTCAACTTTTTGAGTTATGCAAGTTTTCATAAAAGTGTGACTTGCAGGCTGGAAAGCCCATTTTTGCACTTCTCTGAGCCTAAAACGTCCGAAAAAGCAATCATTTAATAATGACAATAACTTTGGAACCATGCATGCTAGAATCATAATTCTTGCTTTTCTAGGTTGGAAATCTTCTGAATTTTCTATATTTAGTGCAGATTTGGTGAAAAAAGCTCAACTTTTTGAGTTATGCAAGTTTTCATAAAAGTGTGACTTGCAGGCTGGAAAGCCCATTTTTAAGCTTATCTGCGCCTGAAATGTCCGAAAAAGCAATCATTTAATAATGACAATAACTTTTGAACCATGCATGCTAGAATCATAATTCTTGCTTTCCTGGGTTGGAAATCTTCTGAATTTTCTATATTTAGTGAAGATTTGGTGAAAAAAGCTCAACTTTTTGAGTTATGCAAGTTTTCATAAAAGTGTGACTTGCAGGCTGGAAAGCCCATTTTTAAGCTTATCTGCGCCTGAAACGTCCGAAAAAGCAATCATTTAATAATGACAATAACTTTGGAACCATGCATGCTAGAATCATAATTCTTGCTTTCCTGGGTTGGAAATCTTCTGAATTTTCTATATTTAGTGCAGATTTGGTGAAAAAAGCTCAACTTTTTGAGTTATGCAAGTTTTCATAAAAGTGTGACTTGCAGGCTGGAAAGCCCATTTTTAAGCTTATCTGCGCCTGAAACGTCCGAAAAAGCAATCATTTAATAATGACAATAACTTTGGAACCATGCATGCTAGAATCATAATTCTTGCTTTTCTAGGTTGGAAATCTTCAGAATTTTCTATATTTAGTGCAGATTTGGTGAAAAAAGCTCAAGTTTTTGAGTTATGCAAGTTTTCATAAAAGTGTGACTTGCAGGCTGGAAAGCCCATTTTTGCACTTCTCTGAGCCTAAAACGTCCGAAAAAGCAATCATTTAATAATGACAATAACTTTTGAATCATGCATGCTAGAATCATAAATCTTGCTTTCCTGGGTTGGAAATCTTCTGAATTTTCTATATTTAGTGCAGATTTGGTGAAAAAAGCTCAACTTTTTGAGTTATGCAAGTTTTCATAAAAGTGTGACTTGCAGGCTGGAAAGCCCCATTTTTAAGCTTATCTGCGCCTGAAACGTCCGAAAAAGCAATCATTTAATAATGACAATAACTTTGGAACCATGCATGCTAGAATCATAATTCTTGCTTTTCTAGGTTGGAAATCTTCTGAATTTTCTATATTTAGTGCAGATTTGGTGAAAAAAGCTCAACTTTTTGAGTTATGCAAGTTTTCATAAAAGTGTGACTTGCAGGCTGGAAAGCCCATTTTTAAGCTTATCTGCGCCTGAAACGTCCGAAAAAGCAATCATTTAATAATGACAATAACTTTTGAACCATGCATGCTAGAATCATAATTCTTGCTTTCCTGGTTGGAAATCTTCTGAATTTTCTATATTTAGTGCAGATTTGGTGAAAAAAGCTCAAGTTTTTGAGTTATGCAAGTTTTCATAAAAGTGTGACTTGCAGGCTGGAAAGCCCATTTTTGCACTTCTCTGAGCCTAAAACGTCCGAAAAAGCAATCATTTAATAATGACAATAACTTTTGAACCATGCATGCTAGAATCATAATCTTGCTTTCCTGGGTTGGAAATCTTCTGAATTTTCTATATTTAGTGCAGATTTGGTGAAAAAAGCTCAACTTTTTGAGTTATGCAAGTTTCATAAAAGTGTGTCTTGCAGGCTGGAAAGCCCATTTTTAAGCTTATCTGCGCCTGAAACGTCCGAAAAAGCAATCATTTAATAATGACAATAACTTTTGAACCATGCATGCTAGAATCATAATTCTTGCTTTTCCTGGTTGGAAATCTTCTGAATTTTCTATATTTAGTGCAGATTTGGTGAAAAAAGCTCAACTTTTTGAGTTATGCAAGTTTTCATAAAAGTGTGACTTGCAGGCTGGAAAGCCCATTTTTGCACTTCTCTGAGCCTAAAACGTCCGAAAAAGCAATCATTTAATAATGACAATAACTTTTGAACCATGCATGCTAGAATCATAAATCTTGCTTTCCTGGGTTGGAAATCTTCTGAATTTTCTATATTTAGTGCAGATTTGGTGAAAAAAGCTCAAGTTTTTGAGTTATGCAAGTTTTCATAAAAGTGTGACTTGCAGGCTGGAAAGCCCATTTTTAAGCTTATCTGCGCCTGAAACGTCCGAAAAAGCAATCATTTAATAATGACAATAACTTTTGAACCATGCATGCTAGAATCATAATTCTTGCTTTCCTGGGTTGGAAATCTTCTGAATTTTCTATATTTAGTGCAGATTTGGTGAAAAAAGCTCAACTTTTTGAGTTATGCAAGTTTTCATAAAAGTGTGACTTGCAGGCTGGAAAGCCCATTTTTAAGCTTATCTGCGCCTGAAACGTCCGAAAAAGCAATCATTTAATAATGACAATAACTTTGGAACCATGCATGCTAGAATCATAATTCTTGCTTTTCTAGGGTTGGAAATCTTCTGAATTTTCTATATTTAGTGCAGATTTGGTGAAAAAAGCTCAAGTTTTTGAGTTATGCAAGTTTTCATAAAAGTGTGACTTGCAGGCTGGAAAGCCCATTTTTGCACTTCTCTGAGCCTAAAACGTCCGAAAAAGCAATCATTTAATAATGACAATAACTTTTGAACCATGCATGCTAGAATCATAAATCTTGCTTTCCTGGGTTGGAAATCTTCTGAATTTTCTATATTTAGTGCAGATTTGGTGAAAAAAGCTCAACTTTTGAGTTATGCAAGTTTTCATAAAAGTGTGACTTGCAGGCTGGAAAGCCCATTTTTAAGCTTATCTGCGCCTGAAACGTCCGAAAAGCAATCATTTAATAATGACAATAACTTTTGAACCATGCATGCTAGAATCATAATTCTTGCTTTCCTGGGTTGGAAATCTTCTGAATTTTCTATATTTAGTGCAGATTTGGTGAAAAAAGCTCAACTTTTTGAGTTATGCAAGTTTTCATAAAAGTGTGACTTGCAGGCTGGAAAGCCCATTTTTAAGCTTATCTGCGCCTGAAATGTCCGAAAAAGCAATCATTTAATAATGACAATAACTTTGGAACCATGCATGCTAGAATCATAATTCTTGCTTTTCTAGGTTGGAAATCTTCTGAATTTTCTATATTTAGTGCAGATTTGGTGAAAAAAGCTCAAGTTTTTGAGTTATGCAAGTTTTCATAAAAGTGTGACTTGCAGGCTGGAAAGCCCATTTTTGCACTTCTCTGAGCCTAAAACGTCCGAAAAAGCAATCATTTAATAATGACAATAACTTTTGAACCATGCATGCTAGAATCATAAATCTTGCTTTCCTGGGTTGGAAATCTTCTGAATTTTCTATATTTAGTGCAGATTTGGTGAAAAAAGCTCAACTTTTTGAGTTATGCAAGTTTTCATAAAAGTGTGACTTGCAGGCTGGAAAGCCCATTTTTAAGCTTATCTGCGCCTGAAACGTCCGAAAAAGCAATCATTTAATAATGACAATAACTTTTGAACCATGCATGCTAGAATCATAATTCTTGCTTTCCTGGGTTGGAAATCTTCTGAATTTTCTATATTTAGTGCAGATTTGGTGAAAAAAGCTCAACTTTTTGAGTTATGCAAGTTTTCATAAAAGTGTGACTTGCAGGCTGGAAAGCCCATTTTTAAGCTTATCTGCGCCTGAAACGTCCGAAAAAGCAATCATTTAATAATGACAATAACTTTTGAACCATGCATGCTAGAATCATAAATCTTGCTTTCCTGGGTTGGAAATCTTCTGAATTTTCTATATTTAGTGCAGATTTGGTGAAAAAAGCTCAACTTTTTGAGTTATGCAAGTTTTCATAAAAGTGTGACTTGCAGGCTGGAAAGCCCATTTTTAAGCTTATCTGCGCCTGAAACGTCCGAAAAAGCAATCATTTAATAATGACAATAACTTTTGAACCATGCATGCTAGAATCATAATTCTTGCTTTCCTGGGTTGGAAATCTTCTGAATTTTCTATATTTAGTGCAGATTTGGTGAAAAAAGCTCAAGTTTTTGAGTTATGCAAGTTTTCATAAAAGTGTGACTTGCAGGCTGGAAAGCCCATTTTTAAGCTTATCTGCGCCTGAAACGTCCGAAAAAGCAATCATTTAATAATGACAATAACTTTGGAACCATGCATGCTAGAATCATAATTCTTGCTTTCTAGGTTGGAAATCTTCTGAATTTTCTATATTTAGTGCAGATTTGGTGAAAAAAGCTCAAGTTTTTGAGTTATGCAAGTTTTCATAAAAGTGTGACTTGCAGGCTGGAAAGCCCATTTTTGCACTTCTCTGAGCCTAAAACGTCCGAAAAAGCAATCATTTAATAATGACAATAACTTTTGAACCATGCATGCTAGAATCATAAATCTTGCTTTCCTGGGTTGGAAATCTTCTGAATTTTCTATATTTAGTGCAGATTTGGTGAATAAAGCTCAACTTTTTGAGTTATGCAAGTTTTCATAAAAGTGTGACTTGCAGGCTGGAAAGCCCATTTTTAAGCTTATCTGCGCCTGAGACGTCCGAAAAAGCAATCATTTAATAATGACAATAACTTTGGAACCATGCATGCTAGAATCATAATTCTTGCTTTTCTAGGTTGGAAATCTTCTGAATTTTCTATATTTAGTGCAGATTTGGTGAAAAAAGCTCAAGTTTTTGAGTTATGCAAGTTTTCATAAAAGTGTGACTTGCAGGCTGGAAAGCCCATTTTTAAGCTTATCTGCGCCTGAAACGTCCGAAAAAGCAATCATTTAATAATGACAATAACTTTGGAACCATGCATGCTAGAATCATAATTCTTGCTTTTCTAGGTTGGAAATCTTCTGAATTTTCTATATTTAGTGCAGATTTGGTGAAAAAAGCTCAAGTTTTTGAGTTATGCAAGTTTTCATAAAAGTGTGACTTGCAGGCTGGAAAGCCCATTTTTGCACTTCTCTGAGCCTAAAACGTCCGAAAAAGCAATCATTTAATAATGACAATAACTTTTGAACCATGCATGCTAGAATCATAAATCTTGCTTTCCTGGGTTGGAAATCTTCTGAATTTTCTATATTTAGTGCAGATTTGGTGAAAAAAGCTCAACTTTTTGAGTTATGCAAGTTTTCATAAAAGTGTGACTTGCAGGCTGGAAAGCCCATTTTTAAGCTTATCTGCGCCTGAAACGTCCGAAAAAGCAATCATTTAATAATGACAATAACTTTGGAACCATGCATGCTAGAATCATAATTCTTGCTTTTCTAGGTTGGAAATCTTCTGAATTTTCTATATTTAGTGCAGATTTGGTGAAAAAAGCTCAAGTTTTTGAGTTATGCAAGTTTTCATAAAAGTGTGACTTGCAGGCTGGAAAGCCCATTTTTGCACTTCTCTGAGCCTAAAACGTCCGAAAAAGCAATCATTTAATAATGACAATAACTTTTGAATCATGCATGCTAGAATCATAAATCTTGCTTTCCTGGGTTGGAAATCTTCTGAATTTTCTATATTTAGTGCAGATTTGGTGAAAAAAGCTCAACTTTTTGAGTTATGCAAGTTTTCATAAAAGTGTGACTTGCAGGCTGGAAAGCCCATTTTTAAGCTTATCTGCGCCTGAAACGTCCGAAAAAGCAATCATTTAATAATGACAATAACTTTGGAACCATGCATGCTAGAATCATAATTCTTGCTTTTCTAGGTTGGAAATCTTCTGAATTTTCTATATTTAGTGCAGATTTGGTGAAAAAAGCTCAAGTTTTTGAGTTATGCAAGTTTTCATAAAATCTGTGACTTGCAGGCTGGAAAGCCCATTTTTGCACTTCTCTGAGCCTAAAACGTCCGAAAAAGCAATCATTTAATAATGACAATAACTTTTGAACCATGCATGCTAGAATCATAAATCTTGCTTTCCTGGGTTGGAAATCTTCTGAATTTTCTATATTTAGTGCAGATTTGGTGAAAAAAGCTCAACTTTTTGAGTTATGCAAGTTTTCATAAAAGTGTGACTTGCAGGCTGGAAAGCCCATTTTTAAGCTTATCTGCGCCTGAAAACGTCCGAAAAAGCAATCATTTAATAATGACAATAACTTTTGAACCATGCATGCTAGAATCATAATTCTTGCTTTCCTGGGTTGGAAATCTTCTGAATTTTCTATATTTAGTGCAGATTTGGTGAAAAAAGCTCAAGTTTTTGAGTTATGCAAGTTTTCATAAAAGTGTGACTTGCAGGCTGGAAAGCCCATTTTTGCACTTCTCTGAGCCTAAAACGTCCGAAAAAGCAATCATTTAATAATGACAATAACTTTTGAACCATGCATGCTAGAATCATAAATCTTGCTTTCCTGGGTTGGAAATCTTCTGAATTTTCTATATTTAGTGCAGATTTGGTGAAAAAAGCTCAACTTTTTGAGTTATGCAAGTTTTCATAAAAGTGTGACTTGCAGGCTGGAAAGCCCATTTTTAAGCTTATCTGCGCCTGAAACGTCCGAAAAAGCAATCATTTAATAATGACAATAACTTTGAACCATGCATGCTAGAATCATAATTCTTGCTTTCCTGGGTTGGAAATCTTCTGAATTTTCTATATTTAGTGCAGATTTGGTGAAAAAAGCTCAACTTTTTGAGTTATGCAAGTTTTCATAAAAGTGTGACTTGCAGGCTGGAAAGCCCATTTTTAAGCTTATCTGCGCCTGAAACGTCCGAAAAAGCAATCATTTAATAATGACAATAACTTTGGAACCATGCATGCTAGAATCATAATTCTTGCTTTTCTAGGTTGGAAATCTTCTGAATTTTCTATATTTAGTGCAGATTTGGTGAAAAAAGCTCAAGTTTTTGAGTTATGCAAGTTTTCATAAAAGTGTGACTTGCAGGCTGGAAAGCCCATTTTTGCACTTCTCTGAGCCTAAAACGTCCGAAAAAGCAATCATTTAATAATGACAATAACTTTTGAACCATGCATGCTAGAATCATAAATCTTGCTTTCCTGGGTTGGAAATCTTCTGAATTTTCTATATTTAGTGCAGATTTGGTGAAAAAAGCTCAACTTTTTGAGTTATGCAAGTTTTCATAAAAGTGTGACTTGCAGGCTGGAAAGCCCATTTTTAAGCTTATCTGCGCCTGAAACGTCCGAAAAAGCAATCATTTAATAATGACAATAACTTTTGAACCATGCATGCTAGAATCATAATTCTTGCTTTCCTGGGTTGGAAATCTTCTGAATTTTCTATATTTAGTGCAGATTTGGTGAAAAAAGCTCAACTTTTTGAGTTATGCAAGTTTTCATAAAAGTGTGACTTGCAGGCTGGAAAGCCCATTTTTAAGCTTATCTGCGCCTGAAACGTCCGAAAAAGCAATCATTTAATAATGACAATAACTTTTGAACCATGCATGCTAGAATCATAAATCTTGCTTTCCTGTGTTGGAAATCTTCTGAATTTTCTATATTTAGTGCAGATTTGGTGAAAAAAGCTCAACTTTTTGAGTTATGCAAGTTTTCATAAAAGTGTGACTTGCAGGCTGGAAAGCCCATTTTTAAGCTTATCTGCGCCTGAAACGTCCGAAAAAGCAATCATTTAATAATGACAATAACTTTTGAACCATGCATGCTAGAATCATAATTCTTGCTTTCCTGGGTTGGAAATCTTCTGAATTTTCTATATTTACTGCAGATTTGGTGAAAAAAGCTCAAGTTTTTGAGTTATGCAAGTTTTCATAAAAGTGTGACTTGCAGGCTGGAAAGCCCATTTTTAAGCTTATCTGCGCCTGAAACGTCCGAAAAAGCAATCATTTAATAATGACAATAACTTTGGAACCATGCATGCTAGAATCATAATTCTTGCTTTTCTAGGTTGGAAATCTTCTGAATTTTCTATATTTAGTGCAGATTTGGTGAAAAAAGCTCAAGTTTTTGAGTTATGCAAGTTTTCATAAAAGTGTGACTTGCAGGCTGGAAAGCCCATTTTTGCACTTCTCTGAGCCTAAAACGTCCGAAAAAGCAATCATTTAATAATGACAATAACTTTTGAACCATGCATGCTAGAATCATAAATCTTGCTTTCCTGGGTTGGAAATCTTCTGAATTTTCTATATTTAGTGCAGATTTGGTGAAAAAAGCTCAACTTTTTGAGTTATGCAAGTTTTCATAAAAGTGTGACTTGCAGGCTGGAAAGCCCATTTTTAAGCTTATCTGCGCCTGAGACGTCCGAAAAAGCAATCATTTAATAATGACAATAACTTTGGAACCATGCATGCTAGAATCATAATTCTTGCTTTTCTAGGTTGGAAATCTTCTGAATTTTCTATATTTAGTGCAGATTTGGTGAAAAAAGCTCAAGTTTTTGAGTTATGCAAGTTTTCATAAAAGTGTGACTTGCAGGCTGGAAAGCCCATTTTTAAGCTTATCTGCGCCTGAAACGTCCGAAAAAGCAATCATTTAATAATGACAATAACTTTGGAACCATGCATGCTAGAATCATAATTCTTGCTTTTCTAGGTTGGAAATCTTCTGAATTTTCTATATTTAGTGCAGATTTGGTGAAAAAAGCTCAAGTTTTTGAGTTATGCAAGTTTTCATAAAAGTGTGACTTGCAGGCTGGAAAGCCCATTTTTGCACTTCTCTGAGCCTAAAACGTCCGAAAAAGCAATCATTTAATAATGACAATAACTTTTGAACCATGCATGCTAGAATCATAAATCTTGCTTTCCTGGGTTGGAAATCTTCTGAATTTTCTATATTTAGTGCAGATTTGGTGAAAAAAGCTCAACTTTTTGAGTTATGCAAGTTTTCATAAAAGTGTGACTTGCAGGCTGGAAAGCCCATTTTTAAGCTTATCTGCGCCTGAAACGTCCAAAAAAGCAATCATTTAATAATGACAATAACTTTTGAACCATGCATGCTAGAATCATAATTCTTGCTTTCCTGGGTTGGAAATCTTCTGAATTTTCTATATTTAGTGCAGATTTGGTGAAAAAAGCTCAACTTTTTGAGTTATGCAAGTTTTCATAAAAGTGTGACTTGCAGGCTGGAAAGCCCATTTTTAAGCTTATCTGCGCCTGAAACGTCCGAAAAAGCAATCATTTAATAATGACAATAACTTTGGAACCATGCATGCTAGAATCATAATTCTTGCTTTCCTGGGTTGGAAATCTTCTGAATTTTCTATATTTAGTGCAGATTTGGTGAAAAAAGCTCAACTTTTTGAGTTATGCAAGTTTTCATAAAAGTGTGACTTGCAGGCTGGAAAGCCCATTTTTAAGCTTATCTGCGCCTGAAACGTCCGAAAAAGCAATCATTTAATAATGACAATAACTTTGGAACCATGCATGCTAAAATCATAATTCTTGCTTTTCTAGGTTGGAAATCTTCTGAATTTTCTATATTTAGTGCAGATTTGGTGAAAAAAGCTCAAGTTTTTGAGTTATGCAAGTTTTCATAAAAGTGTGACTTGCAGGCTGGAAAGCCCATTTTTGCACTTCTCTGAGCCTAAAACGTCCGAAAAAGCAATCATTTAAAAATGACAATAACTTTTGAATCATGCATGCTAGAATCATAAATCTTGCTTTCCTGGGTTGGAAATCTTCTGAATTTTCTATATTTAGTGCAGATTTGGTGAAAAAAGCTCAACTTTTTGAGTTATGCAAGTTTTCATAAAAGTGTGACTTGCAGGCTGGAAAGCCCATTTTTAAGCTTATCTGCGCCTGAAACGTCCGAAAAAGCAATCATTTAATAATGACAATAACTTTGGAACCATGCATGCTAGAATCATAATTCTTGCTTTTCTAGGTTGGAAATCTTCTGAATTTTCTATATTTAGTGCAGATTTGGTGAAAAAAGCTCAAGTTTTTGAGTTATGCAAGTTTTCATAAAAGTGTGACTTGCAGGCTGGAAAGCCCATTTTTGCACTTCTCTGAGCCTAAAACGTCCGAAAAAGCAATCATTTAATAATGACAATAACTTTTGAACCATGCATGCTAGAATCATAAATCTTGCTTTCCTGGGTTGGAAATCTTCTGAATTTTCTATATTTAGTGCAGATTTGGTGAAAAAAGCTCAACTTTTTGAGTTATGCAAGTTTTCATAAAAGTGTGACTTGCAGGCTGGAAAGCCCATTTTTAAGCTTATCTGCGCCTGAAACGTCCGAAAAAGCAATCATTTAATAATGACAATAACTTTTGAACCATGCATGCTAGAATCATAATTCTTGCTTTCCTGGGTTGGAAATCTTCTGAATTTTCTATATTTAGTGCAGATTTGGTGAAAAAAGCTCAACTTTTTGAGTTATGCAAGTTTTCATAAAAGTGTGACTTGCAGGCTGGAAAGCCCATTTTTAAGCTTATCTGCGCCTGAAACGTCCGAAAAAGCAATCATTTAATAATGACAATAACTTTGGAACCATGCATGCTAGAATCATAATTCTTGCTTTCCTGGGTTGGAAATCTTCTGAATTTTCTATATTTAGTGCAGATTTGGTGAAAAAAGCTCAACTTTTTGAGTTATGCAAGTTTTCATAAAAGTGTGACTTGCAGGCTGGAAAGCCCATTTTTAAGCTTATCTGCGCCTGAAACGTCCGAAAAAGCAATCATTTAATAATGACAATAACTTTGGAACCATGCATGCTAAAATCATAATTCTTGCTTTTCTAGGTTGGAAATCTTCTGAATTTTCTATATTTAGTGCAGATTTGGTGAAAAAAGCTCAAGTTTTTGAGTTATGCAAGTTTTCATAAAAGTGTGACTTGCAGGCTGGAAAGCCCATTTTTGCACTTCTCTGAGCCTAAAACGTCCGAAAAAGCAATCATTTAATAATGACAATAACTTTTGAATCATGCATGCTAGAATCATAAATCTTGCTTTCCTGGGTTGGAAATCTTCTGAATTTTCTATATTTAGTGCAGATTTGGTGAAAAAGCTCAACTTTTTGAGTTATGCAAGTTTTCATAAAAGTGTGACTTGCAGGCTGGAAAGCCCATTTTTAAGCTTATCTGCGCCTGAAACGTCCGAAAAAGCAATCATTTAATAATGACAATAACTTTGGAACCATGCATGCTAGAATCATAATTCTTGCTTTTCTAGGTTGGAAATCTTCTGAATTTTCTATATTTAGTGCAGATTTGGTGAAAAAAGCTCAAGTTTTTGAGTTATGCAAGTTTTCATAAAAGTGTGACTTGCAGGCTGGAAAGCCCATTTTTGCACTTCTCTGAGCCTAAAACGTCCGAAAAGCAATCATTTAATAATGACAATAACTTTTGAACCATGCATGCTAGAATCATAAATCTTGCTTTCCTGGGTTGGAAATCTTCTGAATTTTCTATATTTAGTGCAGATTTGGTGAAAAAAGCTCAACTTTTTGAGTTATGCAAGTTTTAATAAAAGTGTGACTTGCAGGCTGGAAAGCCCATTTTTAAGCTTATCTGCGCCTGAAACGTCCGAAAAAGCAATCATTTAATAATGACAATAACTTTTGAACCATGCATGCTAGAATCATAATTCTTGCCTTTCCTGGGTTGGAAATCTTCTGAATTTTCTATATTTAGTGCAGATTTGGTGAAAAAAGCTCAACTTTTTGAGTTATGCAAGTTTTCATAAAAGTGTGACTTGCAGGCTGGAAAGCCCATTTTTAAGCTTATCTGCGCCTGAAACGTCCGAAAAAGCAATCATTTAATAATGACAATAACTTTGGAACCATGCATGCTAGAATCATAATTCTTGCTTTTCTAGGTTGGAAATCTTCTGAATTTTCTATATTTAGTGCAGATTTGGTGAAAAAAGCTCAACTTTTTGAGTTATGCAAGTTTTCATAAAAGTGTGACTTGCAGGCTGGAAAGCCCATTTTTGCACTTCTCTGAGCCTAAAACGTCCGAAAAAGCAATCATTTAATAATGACAATAACTTTTGAACCATGCATGCTAGAATCATAAATCTTGCTTTCCTGGGTTGGAAATCTTCTGAATTTTCTATATTTAGTGCAGATTTGGTGAAAAAAGCTCAACTTTTTGAGTTATGCAAGTTTTCATAAAAGTGTGACTTGCAGGCTGGAAAGCCCATTTTTAAGCTTATCTGCGCCTGAAACGTCCGAAAAAGCAATCATTTAATAATGACAATAACTTTTGAACCATGCATGCTAGAATCATAATTCTTGCTTTCCTGGGTTGGAAATCTTCTGAATTTTCTATATTTAGTGCAGATTTGGTGAAAAAAGCTCAACTTTTTGAGTTATGCAAGTTTTCATAAAAGTGTGACTTGCAGGCTGGAAAGCCCATTTTTAAGCTTATCTGCGCCTGAAACGTCCGAAAAAGCAATCATTTAATAATGACAATAACTTTGGAACCATGCATGCTAGAATCATAATTCTTGCTTTTCTAGGTTGGAAATCTTCTGAATTTTCTATATTTAGTGCAGATTTGGTGAAAAAAGCTCAAGTTTTTGAGTTATGCAAGTTTTCATAAAAGTGTGACTTGCAGGCTGGAAAGCCCATTTTTGCACTTCTCTGAGCCTAAAACGTCCGAAAAAGCAATCATTTAATAATGACAATAACTTTTGAACCATGCATGCTAGAATCATAAATCTTGCTTTCCTGGGTTGGAAATCTTCTGAATTTTCTATATTTAGTGCAGATTTGGTGAAAAAAGCTCAACTTTTTGAGTTATGCAAGTTTTCATAAAAGTGTGACTTGCAGGCTGGAAAGCCCATTTTTAAGCTTATCTGCGCCTGAAACGTCCGAAAAAGCAATCATTTAATAATGACAATAACTTTTGAACCATGCATGCTAGAATCATAATTCTTGCTTTCCTGGGTTGGAAATCTTCTGAATTTTCTATATTTAGTGCAGATTTGGTGAAAAAAGCTCAACTTTTTGAGTTATGCAAGTTTTCATAAAAGTGTGACTTGCAGGCTGGAAAGCCCATTTTTAAGCTTATCTGCGCCTGAAACGTCCGAAAAAGCAATCATTTAATAATGACAATAACTTTTGAACCATGCATGCTAGAATCATAAATCTTGCTTTCCTGGGTTGGAAATCTTCTGAATTTTCTATATTTAGTGCAGATTTGGTGAAAAAAGCTCAACTTTTTGAGTTATGCAAGTTTTCATAAAAGTGTGACTTGCAGGCTGGAAAGCCCATTTTTAAGCTTATCTGCGCCTGAAACGTCCGAAAAAGCAATCATTTAATAATGACAATAACTTTTGAACCATGCATGCTAGAATCATAATTCTTGCTTTCCTGGGTTGGAAATCTTCTGAATTTTCTATATTTAGTGCAGATTTGGTGAAAAAAGCTCAAGTTTTTGAGTTATGCAAGTTTTCATAAAAGTGTGACTTGCAGGCTGGAAAGCCCATTTTTAAGCTTATCTGCGCCTGAAACGTCCGAAAAAGCAATCATTTAATAATGACAATAACTTTGGAACCATGCATGCTAGAATCATAATTCTTGCTTTTCTAGGTTGGAAATCTTCTGAATTTTCTATATTTAGTGCAGATTTGGTGAAAAAAGCTCAAGTTTTTGAGTTATGCAAGTTTTCATAAAAGTGTGACTTGCAGGCTGGAAAGCCCATTTTTGCACTTCTCTGAGCCTAAAACGTCCGAAAAAGCAATCATTTAATAATGACAATAACTTTTGAACCATGCATGCTAGAATCATAAATCTTGCTTTCCTGGGTTGGAAATCTTCTGAATTTTCTATATTTAGTGCAGATTTGGTGAAAAAAGCTCAACTTTTTGAGTTATGCAAGTTTTCATAAAAGTGTGACTTGCAGGCTGGAAAGCCCATTTTTAAGCTTATCTGCGCCTGAAACGTCCGAAAAAGCAATCATTTAATAATGACAATAACTTTGGAACCATGCATGCTAGAATCATAATTCTTGCTTTTCTAGGTTGGAAATCTTCTGAATTTTCTATATTTAGTGCAGATTTGGTGAAAAAAGCTCAAGTTTTTGAGTTATGCAAGTTTTCATAAAAGTGTGACTTGCAGGCTGGAAAAACCATTTTTGCACTTCTCTGCGCCTGAAACGTCCGAAAAAGCAATCATTTAATAATGACAATAACTTTGGAACCATGCATGCTAGAATCATAATTCTTGCTTTTCTAGGTTGGAAATCTTCTGAATTTTCTATATTTAGTGCAGATTTGGTGAAAAAAGCTCAAGTTTTTGAGTTATGCAAGTTTTCATAAAAGTGTGACTTGCAGGCTGGAAAGCCCATTTTTGCACTTCTCTGAGCCTAAAACGTCCGAAAAAGCAATCATTTAATAATGACAATAACTTTTGAACCATGCATGCTAGAATCATAAATCTTGCTTTCACTGGGTTGGAAATCTTCTGAATTTTCTATATTTAGTGCAGATTTGGTGAAAAAAGCTCAACTTTTTGAGTTATGCAAGTTTTCATAAAAGTGTGACTTGCAGGCTGGAAAGCCCATTTGTAAGCTTATCTGCGCCTGAGACGTCCGAAAAAGCAATCATTTAATAATGACAATAACTTTGGAACCATGCATGCTAGAATCATAATTCTTGCTTTCCTGGGTTGGAAATCTTCTGAATTTTCTATATTTAGTGCAGATTTGGTGAAAAAAGCTCAACTTTTTGAGTTATGCAAGTTTTCATAAAAGTGTGACTTGCAGGCTGGAAAGCCCATTTTTAAGCTTATCTGCGCCTGAAACGTCCGAAAAAAGCAATCATACTAATAATGACAATAACTTTGGAACCATGCATGCTAGAATCATAATTCTTGCTTTCCTGGGTTGGAAATCTTCTGAATTTTCTATATTTAGTGCAGATTTGGTGAAAAAAGCTCAACTTTTTGAGTTATGCAAGTTTTCATAAAAGTGTGACTTGCAGGCTGGAAAGCCCATTTTTAAGCTTATCTGCGCCTGAAACGTCCGAAAAAGCAATCATTTAATAATGACAATAACTTTGGAACCATGCATGCTAGAATCATAATTCTTGCTTTTCTAGGTTGGAAATCTTCTGAATTTTCTATATTTAGTGCAGATTTGGTGAAAAAAGCTCAAGTTTTTGAGTTATGCAAGTTTTCATAAAAGTGTGACTTGCAGGCTGGAAAGCCCATTTTTGCACTTCTCTGAGCCTAAAACGTCCGAAAAAGCAATCATTTAATAATGACAATAACTTTTGAATCATGCATGCTAGAATCATAAATCTTGCTTTCCTGGGTTGGAAATCTTCTGAATTTTCTATATTTAGTGCAGATTTGGTGAAAAAAGCTCAACTTTTTGAGTTATGCAAGTTTTCATAAAAGTGTGACTTGCAGGCTGGAAAGCCCATTTTTAAGCTTATCTGCGCCTGAAACGTCCGAAAAAGCAATCATTTAATAATGACAATAACTTTGGAACCATGCATGCTAGAATCATAATTCTTGCTTTTCTAGGTTGGAAATCTTCTGAATTTTCTATATTTAGTGCAGATTTGGTGAAAAAAGCTCAAGTTTTTGAGTTATGCAAGTTTTCATAAAAGTGTGACTTGCAGGCTGGAAAGCCCATTTTTGCACTTCTCTGAGCCTAAAACGTCCGAAAAAGCAATCATTTAATAATGACAATAACTTTTGAACCATGCATGCTAGAATCATAAATCTTGCTTTCCTGGGTGGAAATCTCTGAATTTTCTATATTTAGTGCAGATTTGGTGAAAAAAGCTCAACTTTTTGAGTTATGCAAGTTTTCATAAAAGTGTGACTTGCAGGCTGGAAAGCCCATTTTTAAGCTTATCTGCAGCCTGAAACGTCCGAAAAAGCAATCATTTAATAATGACAATAACTTTTGAACCATGCATGCTAGAATCATAATTCTTGCTTTCCTGGGTTGGAAATCTTCTGAATTTTCTATATTTAGTGCAGATTTGGTGAAAAAAGCTCAACTTTTTGAGTTATGCAAGTTTTCATAAAAGTGTGACTTGCAGGCTGAAAGCCCATTTTTAAGCTTATCTGCGCCTGAAACGTCCGAAAAAGCAATCATTTAATAATGACAATAACTTTGGAACCATGCATGCTAGAATCATAATTCTTGCTTTTCCTGGGTTGGAAATCTTCTGAATTTTCTATATTTAGTGCAGATTTGGTGAAAAAAGCTAACTTTTTGAGTTATGCAAGTTTTCATAAAAGTGTGACTTGCAGGCTGGAAAGCCCATTTTTAAGCTTATCTGCGCCTGAAACGTCCGAAAAAGCAATCATTTAATAATGACAATAACTTGGAACCATGCATGCTAGAATCATAATTCTTGCTTTTCTAGGTTGGAAATCTTCTGAATTTTCTATATTTAGTGCAGATTTGGTGAAAAAAGCTCAAGTTTTTGAGTTATGCAAGTTTTCATAAAAGTGTGACTTGCAGGCTGGAAAGCCCATTTTTGCACTTCTCTGAGCCTAAAACGTCCGAAAAAGCAATCATTTAATAATGACAATAACTTTTGAATCATGCATGCTAGAATCATAAATCTTGCTTTCCTGGGTTGGAAATCTTCTGAATTTTCTATATTTAGTGCAGATTTGGTGAAAAAAGCTCAACTTTTTGAGTTATGCAAGTTTTCATAAAAGTGTGACTTGCAGGCTGGAAAGCCCATTTTTAAGCTTATCTGCGCCTGAAACGTCCGAAAAAGCAATCATTTAATAATGACCATAACTTTGGAACCATGCATGCTAGAATCATAATTCTTGCTTTTCTAGGTTGGAAATCTTCTGAATTTTCTATATTTAGTGCAGATTTGGTGAAAAAAGCTCAAGTTTTTGAGTTATGCAAGTTTTCATAAAAGTGTGACTTGCAGGCTGGAAGCCCATTTTTGCACTTCTCTGAGCCTAAAACGTCCGAAAAAGCAATCATTTAATAATGACAATAACTTTTGAACCATGCATGCTAGAATCATAAATCTTGCTTTCCTGGGTTGGAAATCTTCTGAATTTTCTATATTTAGTGCAGATTTGGTGAAAAAAGCTCAACTTTTTGAGTTATGCAAGTTTTCATAAAAGTGTGACTTGCAGGCTGGAAAGCCCATTTTTAAGCTTATCTGCGCCTGAAACGTCCGAAAAAGCAATCATTTAATAATGACAATAACTTTTGAACCATGCATGCTAGAATCATAATTCTTGCTTTTCTAGGTTGGAAATCTTCTGAATTTTCTATATTTAGTGCAGATTTGGTGAAAAAAGCTCAACTTTTTGAGTTATGCAAGTTTTCATAAAAGTGTGACTTGCAGGCTGGAAAGCCCATTTTTGCACTTCTCTGAGCCTAAACGTCCGAAAAAGCAATCATTTAATAATGACAATAACTTTTGAACCATGCATGCTAGAATCATAAATCTTGCTTTCCTGGGTTGGAAATCTTCTGAATTTTCTATATTTAGTGCAGATTTGGTGAAAAAAGCTCAACTTTTTGAGTTATGCAAGTTTTCATAAAAGTGTGACTTGCAGGCTGGAAAGCCCATTTTTAAGCTTATCTGCGCCTGAAACGTCCGAAAAAGCAATCATTTAATAATGACAATAACTTTTGAACCATGCATGCTAGAATCATAATTCTTGCTTTCCTGGGTTGGAAATCTTCTGAATTTTCTATATTTAGTGCAGATTTGGTGAAAAAAGCTCAACTTTTTGAGTTATGCAAGTTTTCATAAAAGTGTGACTTGCAGGCTGGAAAGCCCATTTTTAAGCTTATCTGCGCCTGAAAACGTCCGAAAAAGCAATCATTTAATAATGACAATAACTTTGGAACCATGCATGCTA
>NW_028283186.1:0-62500 GCF_059441175.1 Urocampus carinirostris
ACTTTTTTCTAGTAAAGTCCTTGGTGGTCTAGTGGCTAGGATCCAGCACTCTCACTGCTGTGGCCGGGTTTGATTCCCGGTCAGGGAAACTATGACAGACAGACAGACAGACAGACAGACAGACAGACAGACAGACAGACAGACAGACAGACAGACAGACAGACAGACAGACAGACAGACAGACAGACAGACAGACAGACAGACAGACAGACAGACAGACAGACAGACAGACAGACAGACAGACAGACAGACAGACAGACAGACAGACAGACAGACAGACAGACAGACAGACAGACAGACAATTCTTATCGGAGAAAGCATTGAAAGAGGTTCCTTTTATAAAATGGATTTGACGACAGTCAACTTTTTTCTAGTAAAGTCCTTGGTGGTCTAGTGGCTAGGATCCAGCACTCTCACTGCTGTGGCCCGGGTTTGATTCCCGGTCAGGGAAACTATGACAGACAGACAGACAGACAGACAGACAGACAGACAGACAGACAGACAGACAGACAGACAGACAGACAGACAGACAGACAGACAGACAGACAGACAGACAGACAGACAGACAGACAGACAGACAGACAGACAGACAGACAGACAGACAGACAGACAGACAGACAGACAGACAGACAGACAGACAGACAGACAGACAGACAGACAGACAGACAGACAGACAGACAGACAGACAGACAGACAGACAGACAGACAGACAGACAGACAGACAGACAGACAGACAGACAGACAGACAGACAGACAGACAGACAGACAGACAGACAGACAGACAGACAGACAGACAGACAGACAGACAGACAGACAGACAGACAGACAGACAGACAGACAGACAGACAGACAGACAGACAGACAGACAGACAGACAGACAGACAGACAGACAGACAGACAGACAGACAATTCTTATTGGAGAAAGCATTGAAAGAGGTTCCTTTTATAGAATGGATTTGACGACAGTCAACTTTTTTTCTAGTAAAGTCCTTGGTGGTCTAGTGGCTAGAATCCAGCACTTTCACTGCTGTGGCCCGGTTTCGATTCCAGGTCAGGGAAACTGTTACACGCAGATAGAAAATTTCTCTTGAGGAATTGGAAAGAAAATTGAAAGATGTTCCTTTTTCTAGAATGGGTTTTCCGACAGTACACTTTTTTCCTGTTCATTCCCTGATGGACTAGTGGCTAGGATCCAGCACTCTCACTGCTGTGGCCCGGGTTCGATTCCCGGTCAGGTCTATTATAATAGACGGAAAGACAGAAAATTCTTATTGGAGAAAGCATTGAAAGATGTTCCTTTTTCTAGAATGGGTTTTCCGACAGTCAACTTTTTTTCTAGTAAAGTCTTTGGTGGTCTAGTGGCTAGGATCCAGCACTCTCACTGCTGTGGCCCGGGTTCGATTCCCGGTCAGGTCTATTATAATAGACGGAAAGACAGAAAATTCTTATTGGAGAAAGCATTGAAAGATGTTCCTTTTTCTAGAATGGGTTTTCCGACAGTCAACTTTTTTTTCTAGTAAAGTCCTTGGTGGTCTAGTGGCTAGGATCCAGCACTCTCACTGCTGTGGCCCGGGTTCGATTCCCGGTCAGGTCTATTATAATAGACGGAAAGACAGAAAATTCTTAATGGAGAAAGCATTGAAAGATGTTCCTTTTTCTAGAATGGGTTTTCCGACAGTCAACTTTTTTTCTAGTAAAGTCTTGGTGGTCTAGTGGCTAGGATCCAGCACTCTCACTGCTGTGGCCCGGGTTCGATTCCCGGTCAGGTCTATTATAATAGACGGAAAGACAGAAAATTCTTATTGGAGAAAGCATTGAAAGATGTTCCTTTTTCTAGAATGGGTTTTCCGACAGTCAACTTTTTTTCTAGTAAAGTCCTTGGTGGTCTAGTGGCTAGGATCCAGCACTCTCACTGCTGTGGCCCGGGTTCGATTCCCGGTCAGGTCTATTATAATAGACGGAAAGACAGAAAATTCTTATTGGAGAAAGCATTGAAAGATGTTCCTTTTTCTAGAATGGGTTTTCTGACAGTCAACTTTTTTTCTAGTAAAGTCCTTGGTGGTCTAGTGGCTAGGATCCAGCACTCTCACTGCTGTGGCCCGGGTTCGATTCCCGGTCGGGTCTATTATAATAGACGGAAAGACAGAAAATTCTTATTGGAGAAAGCATTGAAAGATGTTCCTTTTTCTAGAATGGGTTTTCCGACAGTCAACTTTTTTTCTAGTAAAGTCCTTGGTGGTCTAGTGGCTAGGATCCAGCACTCTCACTGCTGTGGCCCGGGTTCGATTCCCGGTCAGGTCTATTATAATAGACGGAAAGACAGAATTTTTTTTATCGGAGAAAGCATTGAAAGAGGTTCCTTTTATAAAATGGATTTGACGACAGTCAACTTTTTTCTAGTAAAGTCCTTGGTGGTCTAGTGGCTAGGATCCAGCACTCTCACTGCTGTGGCCCGGGTTTGATTCCCGGTCAGGGAAACTATGACAGACAGACAGACAGACAGACAGACAGACAGACAGACAGACAGACAGACAGACAGACAGACAGACAGACAGACAGACAGACAGACAGACAGACAGACAGACAGACAGACAGACAGACAGACAGACAGACAGACAGACAGACAGACAGACAGACAGACAGACAATTCTTATCGGAGAAAGCATTGAAAGAGGTTCCTTTTATAAAATGGATTTGACGACAGTCAACTTTTTTCTAGTAAAGTCCTTGGTGGTCTAGTGGCTAGGATCCAGCACTCTCACTGCTGTGGCCCGGGTTTGATTCCCGGTCAGGGAAACTATGACAGACAGACAGACAGACAGACAGACAGACAGACAGACAGACAGACAGACAGACAGACAGACAGACAGACAGACAGACAGACAGACAGACAGACAGACAGACAGACAGACAGACAGACAGACAGACAGACAGACAGACAGACAATTCTTATCGGAGAAAGCATTGAAAGAGGTTCCTTTTATAAAATGGATTTGACGACAGTCAACTTTTTTCTAGTAAAGTCCTTGGTGGTCTAGTGGCTAGGATCCAGCACTCTCACTGCTGTGGCCCGGGTTTGATTCCCGGTCAGGGAAACTATGACAGACAGACAGACAGACAGACAGACAGACAGACAGACAGACAGACAGACAGACAGACAGACAGACAGACAGACAGACAGACAGACAGACAGACAGACAGACAGACAGACAGACAGACAGACAGACAGACAGACAGACAGACAGACAGACAGACAGACAGACAGACAGACAGACAGACAGACAGACAGACAGACAGACAGACAGACAGACAGACAGACAGACAGACAGACAGACAGACAGACAGACAGACAGACAGACAGACAGACAGACAGACAGACAATTCTTATTGGAGAAAGCATTGAAAGAGGTTCCTTTTATAGAATGGATTTGACGACAGTCAACTTTTTTTCTAGTAAAGTCCTTGGTGGTCTAGTGGCTAGAATCCAGCACTTTCACTGCTGTGGCCCGGTTTCGATTCCAGGTCAGGGAAACTGTTACACGCAGATAGAAAATTTCTCTTGAGGAATTGGAAAGAAAATTGAAAGATGTTCCTTTTTCTAGAATGGGTTTTCCGACAGTACACTTTTTTCCTGTTCATTCCCTGATGGACTAGTGGCTAGGATCCAGCACTCTCACTGCTGTGGCCCGGGTTCGATTCCCGGTCAGGTCTATTATAATAGACGGAAAGACAGAAAATTCTTATTGGAGAAAGCATTGAAAGATGTTCCTTTTTCTAGAATGGGTTTTCCGACAGTCAACTTTTTTTCTAGTAAAGTCTTTGGTGGTCTAGTGGCTAGGATCCAGCACTCTCACTGCTGTGGCCCGGGTTCGATTCCCGGTCAGGTCTATTATAATAGACGGAAAGACAGAAAATTCTTATTGGAGAAAGCATTGAAAGATGTTCCTTTTTCTAGAATGGGTTTTCCGACAGTCAACTTTTTTTTCTAGTAAAGTCCTTGGTGGTCTAGTGGCTAGGATCCAGCACTCTCACTGCTGTGGCCCGGGTTCGATTCCCGGTCAGGTCTATTATAATAGACGGAAAGACAGAAAATTCTTAATGGAGAAAGCATTGAAAGATGTTCCTTTTTCTAGAATGGGTTTTCCGACAGTCAACTTTTTTTCTAGTAAAGTCTTTGGTGGTCTAGTGGCTAGGATCCAGCACTCTCACTGCTGTGGCCCGGGTTCGATTCCCGGTCAGGTCTATTATAATAGACGGAAAGACAGAAAATTCTTATTGGAGAAAGCATTGAAAGATGTTCCTTTTTCTAGAATGGGTTTTCCGACAGTCAACTTTTTTTCTAGTAAAGTCCTTGGTGGTCTAGTGGCTAGGATCCAGCACTCTCACTGCTGTGGCCCGGGTTCGATTCCCGGTCAGGTCTATTATAATAGACGGAAAGACAGAAAATTCTTATTGGAGAAAGCATTGAAAGATGTTCCTTTTTCTAGAATGGGTTTTCTGACAGTCAACTTTTTTTCTAGTAAAGTCCTTGGTGGTCTAGTGGCTAGGATCCAGCACTCTCACTGCTGTGGCCCGGGTTCGATTCCCGGTCGGGTCTATTATAATAGACGGAAAGACAGAAAATTCTTATTGGAGAAAGCATTGAAAGATGTTCCTTTTTCTAGAATGGGTTTTCCGACAGTCAACTTTTTTTCTAGTAAAGTCCTTGGTGGTCTAGTGGCTAGGATCCAGCACTCTCACTGCTGTGGCCCGGGTTCGATTCCCGGTCAGGTCTATTATAATAGACGGAAAGACAGAATTTTTTTTATCGGAGAAAGCATTGAAAGAGGTTCCTTTTATAAAATGGATTTGACGACAGTCAACTTTTTTCTAGTAAAGTCCTTGGTGGTCTAGTGGCTAGGATCCAGCACTCTCACTGCTGTGGCCCGGGTTTGATTCCCGGTCAGGGAAACTATGACAGACAGACAGACAGACAGACAGACAGACAGACAGACAGACAGACAGACAGACAGACAGACAGACAGACAGACAGACAGACAGACAGACAGACAGACAGACAGACAGACAGACAGACAGACAGACAGACAATTCTTATCGGAGAAAGCATTGAAAGAGGTTCCTTTTATAAAATGGATTTGACGACAGTCAACTTTTTTCTAGTAAAGTCCTTGGTGGTCTAGTGGCTAGGATCCAGCACTCTCACTGCTGTGGCCCGGGTTTGATTCCCGGTCAGGGAAACTATGACAGACAGACAGACAGACAGACAGACAGACAGACAGACAGACAGACAGACAGACAGACAGACAGACAGACAGACAGACAGACAGACAATTCTTATCGGAGAAAGCATTGAAAGAGGTTCCTTTTATAAAATGGATTTGACGACAGTCAACTTTTTTCTAGTAAAGTCCTTGGTGGTCTAGTGGCTAGGATCCAGCACTCTCACTGCTGTGGCCCGGGTTTGATTCCCGGTCAGGGAAACTATGACAGACAGACAGACAGACAGACAGACAGACAGACAGACAGACAGACAGACAGACAGACAGACAGACAGACAGACAGACAGACAGACAGACAGACAGACAGACAGACAGACAGACAGACAGACAGACAGACAGACAGACAGACAGACAGACAGACAGACAGACAGACAGACAGACAGACAGACAGACAGACAGACAGACAGACAGACAGACAGACAGACAGACAGACAGACAGACAGACAGACAGACAGACAGACAGACAGACAGACAGACAGACAGACAGACAGACAGACAGACAGACAGACAGACAGACAGACAGACAGACAGACAGACAGACAGACAGACAGACAGACAGACAGACAGACAGACAGACAGACAGACAGACAGACAGACAGACAGACAGACAGACAGACAGACAGACAGACAGACAGACAGACAGACAGACAGACAGACAGACAGACAGACAGACAGACAGACAGACAGACAGACAGACAGACAGACAGACAATTCTTATTGGAGAAAGCATTGAAAGAGGTTCCTTTTATAGAATGGATTTGACGACAGTCAACTTTTTTTCTAGTAAAGTCCTTGGTGGTCTAGTGGCTAGAATCCAGCACTTTCACTGCTGTGGCCCGGTTTCGATTCCAGGTCAGGGAAACTGTTACACGCAGATAGAAAATTTCTCTTGAGGAATTGGAAAGAAAATTGAAAGATGTTCCTTTTTCTAGAATGGGTTTTCCGACAGTACACTTTTTTCCTGTTCATTCCCTGATGGACTAGTGGCTAGGATCCAGCACTCTCACTGCTGTGGCCCGGGTTCGATTCCCGGTCAGGTCTATTATAATAGACGGAAAGACAGAAAATTCTTATTGGAGAAAGCATTGAAAGATGTTCCTTTTTCTAGAATGGGTTTTCCGACAGTCAACTTTTTTTCTAGTAAAGTCTTTGGTGGTCTAGTGGCTAGGATCCAGCACTCTCACTGCTGTGGCCCGGGTTCGATTCCCGGTCAGGTCTATTATAATAGACGGAAAGACAGAAAATTCTTATTGGAGAAAGCATTGAAAGATGTTCCTTTTTCTAGAATGGGTTTTCCGACAGTCAACTTTTTTTTCTAGTAAAGTCCTTGGTGGTCTAGTGGCTAGGATCCAGCACTCTCACTGCTGTGGCCCGGGTTCGATTCCCGGTCAGGTCTATTATAATAGACGGAAAGACAGAAAATTCTTATTGGAGAAAGCATTGAAAGATGTTCCTTTTTCTAGAATGGGTTTTCCGACAGTCAACTTTTTTTCTAGTAAAGTCTTTGGTGGTCTAGTGGCTAGGATCCAGCACTCTCACTGCTGTGGCCCGGGTTCGATTCCCGGTCAGGTCTATTATAATAGACGGAAAGACAGAAAATTCTTATTGGAGAAAGCATTGAAAGATGTTCCTTTTTCTAGAATGGGTTTTCCGACAGTCAACTTTTTTTTCTAGTAAAGTCCTTGGTGGTCTAGTGGCTAGGATCCAGCACTCTCACTGCTGTGGCCCGGGTTCGATTCCCGGTCAGGTCTATTATAATAGACGGAAAGACAGAAAATTCTTAATGGAGAAAGCATTGAAAGATGTTCCTTTTTCTAGAATGGGTTTTCCGACAGTCAACTTTTTTTCTAGTAAAGTCTTTGGTGGTCTAGTGGCTAGGATCCAGCACTCTCACTGCTGTGGCCCGGGTTCGATTCCCGGTCAGGTCTATTATAATAGACGGAAAGACAGAAAATTCTTATTGGAGAAAGCATTGAAAGATGTTCCTTTTTCTAGAATGGGTTTTCCGACAGTCAACTTTTTTTCTAGTAAAGTCCTTGGTGGTCTAGTGGCTAGGATCCAGCACTCTCACTGCTGTGGCCCGGGTTCGATTCCCGGTCAGGTCTATTATAATAGACGGAAAGACAGAAAATTCTTATTGGAGAAAGCATTGAAAGATGTTCCTTTTTCTAGAATGGGTTTTCTGACAGTCAACTTTTTTTCTAGTAAAGTCCTTGGTGGTCTAGTGGCTAGGATCCAGCACTCTCACTGCTGTGGCCCGGGTTCGATTCCCGGTCGGGTCTATTATAATAGACGGAAAGACAGAAAATTCTTATTGGAGAAAGCATTGAAAGATGTTCCTTTTTCTAGAATGGGTTTTCCGACAGTCAACTTTTTTTCTAGTAAAGTCCTTGGTGGTCTAGTGGCTAGGATCCAGCACTCTCACTGCTGTGGCCCGGGTTCGATTCCCGGTCAGGTCTATTATAATAGACGGAAAGACAGAATTTTTTTTATCGGAGAAAGCATTGAAAGAGGTTCCTTTTATAAAATGGATTTGACGACAGTCAACTTTTTTCTAGTAAAGTCCTTGGTGGTCTAGTGGCTAGGATCCAGCACTCTCACTGCTGTGGCCCGGGTTTGATTCCCGGTCAGGGAAACTATGACAGACAGACAGACAGACAGACAGACAGACAGACAGACAGACAGACAGACAGACAGACAGACAGACAGACAGACAGACAGACAGACAGACAGACAGACAGACAGACAGACAGACAGACAGACAGACAGACAGACAGACAGACAGACAGACAGACAGACAGACAGACAGACAGACAGACAGACAGACAATTCTTATCGGAGAAAGCATTGAAAGAGGTTCCTTTTATAAAATGGATTTGACGACAGTCAACTTTTTTCTAGTAAAGTCCTTGGTGGTCTAGTGGCTAGGATCCAGCACTCTCACTGCTGTGGCCCGGGTTTGATTCCCGGTCAGGGAAACTATGACAGACAGACAGACAGACAGACAGACAGACAGACAGACAGACAGACAGACAGACAGACAGACAGACAGACAGACAGACAGACAGACAGACAGACAGACAGACAGACAGACAGACAGACAGACAGACAGACAGACAGACAGACAGACAGACAGACAGACAGACAGACAGACAGACAGACAGACAGACAGACAGACAGACAGACAGACAGACAGACAGACAGACAGACAGACAGACAGACAGACAGACAGACAGACAGACAGACAATTCTTATTGGAGAAAGCATTGAAAGAGGTTCCTTTTATAGAATGGATTTGACGACAGTCAACTTTTTTTCTAGTAAAGTCCTTGGTGGTCTAGTGGCTAGAATCCAGCACTTTCACTGCTGTGGCCCGGTTTCGATTCCAGGTCAGGGAAACTGTTACACGCAGATAGAAAATTTCTCTTGAGGAATTGGAAAGAAAATTGAAAGATGTTCCTTTTTCTAGAATGGGTTTTCCGACAGTACACTTTTTTCCTGTTCATTCCCTGATGGACTAGTGGCTAGGATCCAGCACTCTCACTGCTGTGGCCCGGGTTCGATTCCCGGTCAGGTCTATTATAATAGACGGAAAGACAGAAAATTCTTATTGGAGAAAGCATTGAAAGATGTTCCTTTTTCTAGAATGGGTTTTCCGACAGTCAACTTTTTTTCTAGTAAAGTCTTTGGTGGTCTAGTGGCTAGGATCCAGCACTCTCACTGCTGTGGCCCGGGTTCGATTCCCGGTCAGGTCTATTATAATAGACGGAAAGACAGAAAATTCTTATTGGAGAAAGCATTGAAAGATGTTCCTTTTTCTAGAATGGGTTTTCCGACAGTCAACTTTTTTTTCTAGTAAAGTCCTTGGTGGTCTAGTGGCTAGGATCCAGCACTCTCACTGCTGTGGCCCGGGTTCGATTCCCGGTCAGGTCTATTATAATAGACGGAAAGACAGAAAATTCTTAATGGAGAAAGCATTGAAAGATGTTCCTTTTTCTAGAATGGGTTTTCCGACAGTCAACTTTTTTTCTAGTAAAGTCTTTGGTGGTCTAGTGGCTAGGATCCAGCACTCTCACTGCTGTGGCCCGGGTTCGATTCCCGGTCAGGTCTATTATAATAGACGGAAAGACAGAAAATTCTTATTGGAGAAAGCATTGAAAGATGTTCCTTTTTCTAGAATGGGTTTTCCGACAGTCAACTTTTTTTCTAGTAAAGTCCTTGGTGGTCTAGTGGCTAGGATCCAGCACTCTCACTGCTGTGGCCCGGGTTCGATTCCCGGTCAGGTCTATTATAATAGACGGAAAGACAGAAAATTCTTATTGGAGAAAGCATTGAAAGATGTTCCTTTTTCTAGAATGGGTTTTCTGACAGTCAACTTTTTTTCTAGTAAAGTCCTTGGTGGTCTAGTGGCTAGGATCCAGCACTCTCACTGCTGTGGCCCGGGTTCGATTCCCGGTCGGGTCTATTATAATAGACGGAAAGACAGAAAATTCTTATTGGAGAAAGCATTGAAAGATGTTCCTTTTTCTAGAATGGGTTTTCCGACAGTCAACTTTTTTTCTAGTAAAGTCCTTGGTGGTCTAGTGGCTAGGATCCAGCACTCTCACTGCTGTGGCCCGGGTTCGATTCCCGGTCAGGTCTATTATAATAGACGGAAAGACAGAATTTTTTTTATCGGAGAAAGCATTGAAAGAGGTTCCTTTTATAAAATGGATTTGACGACAGTCAACTTTTTTCTAGTAAAGTCCTTGGTGGTCTAGTGGCTAGGATCCAGCACTCTCACTGCTGTGGCCCGGGTTTGATTCCCGGTCAGGGAAACTATGACAGACAGACAGACAGACAGACAGACAGACAGACAGACAGACAGACAGACAGACAGACAGACAGACAGACAGACAGACAGACAGACAGACAGACAGACAGACAGACAGACAGACAGACAGACAGACAGACAGACAGACAGACAGACAGACAGACAGACAGACAGACAGACAGACAGACAGACAGACAGACAGACAGACAGACAATTCTTATCGGAGAAAGCATTGAAAGAGGTTCCTTTTATAAAATGGATTTGACGACAGTCAACTTTTTTCTAGTAAAGTCCTTGGTGGTCTAGTGGCTAGGATCCAGCACTCTCACTGCTGTGGCCCGGGTTTGATTCCCGGTCAGGGAAACTATGACAGACAGACAGACAGACAGACAGACAGACAGACAGACAGACAGACAGACAGACAGACAGACAGACAGACAGACAGACAGACAGACAGACAGACAGACAGACAGACAGACAGACAGACAGACAGACAGACAGACAGACAGACAGACAATTCTTATCGGAGAAAGCATTGAAAGAGGTTCCTTTTATAAAATGGATTTGACGACAGTCAACTTTTTTCTAGTAAAGTCCTTGGTGGTCTAGTGGCTAGGATCCAGCACTCTCACTGCTGTGGCCCGGGTTTGATTCCCGGTCAGGGAAACTATGACAGACAGACAGACAGACAGACAGACAGACAGACAGACAGACAGACAGACAGACAGACAGACAGACAGACAGACAGACAGACAGACAGACAGACAGACAGACAGACAGACAGACAGACAGACAGACAGACAGACAGACAGACAGACAGACAGACAGACAGACAGACAGACAGACAGACAGACAGACAGACAGACAGACAGACAGACAGACAGACAGACAGACAGACAGACAGACAGACAGACAGACAGACAGACAGACAGACAGACAGACAGACAGACAGACAGACAGACAGACAATTCTTATTGGAGAAAGCATTGAAAGAGGTTCCTTTTATAGAATGGATTTGACGACAGTCAACTTTTTTTCTAGTAAAGTCCTTGGTGGTCTAGTGGCTAGAATCCAGCACTTTCACTGCTGTGGCCCGGTTTCGATTCCAGGTCAGGGAAACTGTTACACGCAGATAGAAAATTTCTCTTGAGGAATTGGAAAGAAAATTGAAAGATGTTCCTTTTTCTAGAATGGGTTTTCCGACAGTACACTTTTTTCCTGTTCATTCCCTGATGGACTAGTGGCTAGGATCCAGCACTCTCACTGCTGTGGCCCGGGTTCGATTCCCGGTCAGGTCTATTATAATAGACGGAAAGACAGAAAATTCTTATTGGAGAAAGCATTGAAAGATGTTCCTTTTTCTAGAATGGGTTTTCCGACAGTCAACTTTTTTTCTAGTAAAGTCTTTGGTGGTCTAGTGGCTAGGATCCAGCACTCTCACTGCTGTGGCCCGGGTTCGATTCCCGGTCAGGTCTATTATAATAGACGGAAAGACAGAAAATTCTTATTGGAGAAAGCATTGAAAGATGTTCCTTTTTCTAGAATGGGTTTTCCGACAGTCAACTTTTTTTTCTAGTAAAGTCCTTGGTGGTCTAGTGGCTAGGATCCAGCACTCTCACTGCTGTGGCCCGGGTTCGATTCCCGGTCAGGTCTATTATAATAGACGGAAAGACAGAAAATTCTTATTGGAGAAAGCATTGAAAGATGTTCCTTTTTCTAGAATGGGTTTTCCGACAGTCAACTTTTTTTCTAGTAAAGTCTTTGGTGGTCTAGTGGCTAGGATCCAGCACTCTCACTGCTGTGGCCCGGGTTCGATTCCCGGTCAGGTCTATTATAATAGACGGAAAGACAGAAAATTCTTATTGGAGAAAGCATTGAAAGATGTTCCTTTTTCTAGAATGGGTTTTCCGACAGTCAACTTTTTTTTCTAGTAAAGTCCTTGGTGGTCTAGTAGCTAGGATCCAGCACTCTCACTGCTGTGGCCCGGGTTCGATTCCCGGTCAGGTCTATTATAATAGACGGAAAGACAGAAAATTCTTAATGGAGAAAGCATTGAAAGATGTTCCTTTTTCTAGAATGGGTTTTCCGACAGTCAACTTTTTTTCTAGTAAAGTCTTTGGTGGTCTAGTGGCTAGGATCCAGCACTCTCACTGCTGTGGCCCGGGTTCGATTCCCGGTCAGGTCTATTATAATAGACGGAAAGACAGAAAATTCTTATTGGAGAAAGCATTGAAAGATGTTCCTTTTTCTAGAATGGGTTTTCCGACAGTCAACTTTTTTTCTAGTAAAGTCCTTGGTGGTCTAGTGGCTAGGATCCAGCACTCTCACTGCTGTGGCCCGGGTTCGATTCCCGGTCAGGTCTATTATAATAGACGGAAAGACAGAAAATTCTTATTGGAGAAAGCATTGAAAGATGTTCCTTTTTCTAGAATGGGTTTTCTGACAGTCAACTTTTTTTCTAGTAAAGTCCTTGGTGGTCTAGTGGCTAGGATCCAGCACTCTCACTGCTGTGGCCCGGGTTCGATTCCCGGTCGGGTCTATTATAATAGACGGAAAGACAGAAAATTCTTATTGGAGAAAGCATTGAAAGATGTTCCTTTTTCTAGAATGGGTTTTCCGACAGTCAACTTTTTTTCTAGTAAAGTCCTTGGTGGTCTAGTGGCTAGGATCCAGCACTCTCACTGCTGTGGCCCGGGTTCGATTCCCGGTCAGGTCTATTATAATAGACGGAAAGACAGAATTTTTTTTATCGGAGAAAGCATTGAAAGAGGTTCCTTTTATAAAATGGATTTGACGACAGTCAACTTTTTTCTAGTAAAGTCCTTGGTGGTCTAGTGGCTAGGATCCAGCACTCTCACTGCTGTGGCCCGGGTTTGATTCCCGGTCAGGGAAACTATGACAGACAGACAGACAGACAGACAGACAGACAGACAGACAGACAGACAGACAGACAGACAGACAGACAGACAGACAGACAGACAGACAGACAGACAGACAGACAGACAGACAGACAGACAGACAGACAGACAGACAGACAGACAGACAGACAGACAATTCTTATCGGAGAAAGCATTGAAAGAGGTTCCTTTTATAAAATGGATTTGACGACAGTCAACTTTTTTCTAGTAAAGTCCTTGGTGGTCTAGTGGCTAGGATCCAGCACTCTCACTGCTGTGGCCCGGGTTTGATTCCCGGTCAGGGAAACTATGACAGACAGACAGACAGACAGACAGACAGACAGACAGACAGACAGACAGACAGACAGACAGACAGACAGACAGACAGACAGACAGACAGACAGACAGACAGACAGACAGACAGACAGACAGACAGACAGACAGACAGACAGACAGACAGACAGACAGACAGACAGACAGACAGACAGACAGACAGACAGACAGACAGACAGACAGACAGACAGACAGACAGACAGACAGACAGACAGACAGACAGACAGACAGACAGACAGACAGACAGACAGACAGACAGACAGACAGACAGACAGACAGACAGACAATTCTTATTGGAGAAAGCATTGAAAGAGGTTCCTTTTATAGAATGGATTATAGAATGGATTTGACGACAGTCAACTTTTTTTCTAGTAAAGTCCTTGGTGGTCTAGTGGCTAGAATCCAGCACTTTCACTGCTGTGGCCCGGTTTCGATTCCAGGTCAGGGAAACTGTTACACGCAGATAGAAAATTTCTCTTGAGGAATTGGAAAGAAAATTGAAAGATGTTCCTTTTTCTAGAATGGGTTTTCCGACAGTACACTTTTTTCCTGTTCATTCCCTGATGGACTAGTGGCTAGGATCCAGCACTCTCACTGCTGTGGCCCGGGTTCGATTCCCGGTCAGGTCTATTATAATAGACGGAAAGACAGAAAATTCTTATTGGAGAAAGCATTGAAAGATGTTCCTTTTTCTAGAATGGGTTTTCCGACAGTCAACTTTTTTTCTAGTAAAGTCTTTGGTGGTCTAGTGGCTAGGATCCAGCACTCTCACTGCTGTGGCCCGGGTTCGATTCCCGGTCAGGTCTATTATAATAGACGGAAAGACAGAAAATTCTTATTGGAGAAAGCATTGAAAGATGTTCCTTTTTCTAGAATGGGTTTTCCGACAGTCAACTTTTTTTTCTAGTAAAGTCCTTGGTGGTCTAGTGGCTAGGATCCAGCACTCTCACTGCTGTGGCCCGGGTTCGATTCCCGGTCAGGTCTATTATAATAGACGGAAAGACAGAAAATTCTTAATGGAGAAAGCATTGAAAGATGTTCCTTTTTCTAGAATGGGTTTTCCGACAGTCAACTTTTTTTCTAGTAAAGTCTTTGGTGGTCTAGTGGCTAGGATCCAGCACTCTCACTGCTGTGGCCCGGGTTCGATTCCCGGTCAGGTCTATTATAATAGACGGAAAGACAGAAAATTCTTATTGGAGAAAGCATTGAAAGATGTTCCTTTTTCTAGAATGGGTTTTCCGACAGTCAACTTTTTTTCTAGTAAAGTCCTTGGTGGTCTAGTGGCTAGGATCCAGCACTCTCACTGCTGTGGCCCGGGTTCGATTCCCGGTCAGGTCTATTATAATAGACGGAAAGACAGAAAATTCTTATTGGAGAAAGCATTGAAAGATGTTCCTTTTTCTAGAATGGGTTTTCTGACAGTCAACTTTTTTTCTAGTAAAGTCCTTGGTGGTCTAGTGGCTAGGATCCAGCACTCTCACTGCTGTGGCCCGGGTTCGATTCCCGGTCGGGTCTATTATAATAGACGGAAAGACAGAAAATTCTTATTGGAGAAAGCATTGAAAGATGTTCCTTTTTCTAGAATGGGTTTTCCGACAGTCAACTTTTTTTCTAGTAAAGTCCTTGGTGGTCTAGTGGCTAGGATCCAGCACTCTCACTGCTGTGGCCCGGGTTCGATTCCCGGTCAGGTCTATTATAATAGACGGAAAGACAGAATTTTTTTTATCGGAGAAAGCATTGAAAGAGGTTCCTTTTATAAAATGGATTTGACGACAGTCAACTTTTTTCTAGTAAAGTCCTTGGTGGTCTAGTGGCTAGGATCCAGCACTCTCACTGCTGTGGCCCGGGTTTGATTCCCGGTCAGGGAAACTATGACAGACAGACAGACAGACAGACAGACAGACAGACAGACAGACAGACAGACAGACAGACAGACAGACAGACAGACAGACAGACAGACAGACAGACAGACAGACAGACAGACAGACAGACAGACAGACAGACAGACAGACAGACAGACAGACAATTCTTATCGGAGAAAGCATTGAAAGAGGTTCCTTTTATAAAATGGATTTGACGACAGTCAACTTTTTTCTAGTAAAGTCCTTGGTGGTCTAGTGGCTAGGATCCAGCACTCTCACTGCTGTGGCCCGGGTTTGATTCCCGGTCAGGGAAACTATGACAGACAGACAGACAGACAGACAGACAGACAGACAGACAGACAGACAGACAGACAGACAGACAGACAGACAGACAGACAGACAGACAGACAGACAGACAGACAGACAGACAGACAGACAATTCTTATCGGAGAAAGCATTGAAAGAGGTTCCTTTTATAAAATGGATTTGACGACAGTCAACTTTTTTCTAGTAAAGTCCTTGGTGGTCTAGTGGCTAGGATCCAGCACTCTCACTGCTGTGGCCCGGGTTTGATTCCCGGTCAGGGAAACTATGACAGACAGACAGACAGACAGACAGACAGACAGACAGACAGACAGACAGACAGACAGACAGACAGACAGACAGACAGACAGACAGACAGACAGACAGACAGACAGACAGACAGACAGACAGACAGACAGACAGACAGACAGACAGACAGACAGACAGACAGACAGACAGACAGACAGACAGACAGACAGACAGACAGACAGACAGACAGACAGACAGACAGACAGACAGACAGACAGACAGACAGACAGACAGACAGACAGACAGACAGACAGACAGACAGACAGACAGACAGACAGACAGACAGACAGACAGACAGACAGACAGACAGACAGACAGACAGACAGACAATTCTTATTGGAGAAAGCATTGAAAGAGGTTCCTTTTATAGAATGGATTTGACGACAGTCAACTTTTTTTCTAGTAAAGTCCTTGGTGGTCTAGTGGCTAGAATCCAGCACTTTCACTGCTGTGGCCCGGTTTCGATTCCAGGTCAGGGAAACTGTTACACGCAGATAGAAAATTTCTCTTGAGGAATTGGAAAGAAAATTGAAAGATGTTCCTTTTTCTAGAATGGGTTTTCCGACAGTACACTTTTTTCCTGTTCATTCCCTGATGGACTAGTGGCTAGGATCCAGCACTCTCACTGCTGTGGCCCGGGTTCGATTCCCGGTCAGGTCTATTATAATAGACGGAAAGACAGAAAATTCTTATTGGAGAAAGCATTGAAAGATGTTCCTTTTTCTAGAATGGGTTTTCCGACAGTCAACTTTTTTTCTAGTAAAGTCTTTGGTGGTCTAGTGGCTAGGATCCAGCACTCTCACTGCTGTGGCCCGGGTTCGATTCCCGGTCAGGTCTATTATAATAGACGGAAAGACAGAAAATTCTTATTGGAGAAAGCATTGAAAGATGTTCCTTTTTCTAGAATGGGTTTTCCGACAGTCAACTTTTTTTTCTAGTAAAGTCCTTGGTGGTCTAGTGGCTAGGATCCAGCACTCTCACTGCTGTGGCCCGGGTTCGATTCCCGGTCAGGTCTATTATAATAGACGGAAAGACAGAAAATTCTTAATGGAGAAAGCATTGAAAGATGTTCCTTTTTCTAGAATGGGTTTTCCGACAGTCAACTTTTTTTCTAGTAAAGTCTTTGGTGGTCTAGTGGCTAGGATCCAGCACTCTCACTGCTGTGGCCCGGGTTCGATTCCCGGTCAGGTCTATTATAATAGACGGAAAGACAGAAAATTCTTATTGGAGAAAGCATTGAAAGATGTTCCTTTTTCTAGAATGGGTTTTCCGACAGTCAACTTTTTTTCTAGTAAAGTCCTTGGTGGTCTAGTGGCTAGGATCCAGCACTCTCACTGCTGTGGCCCGGGTTCGATTCCCGGTCAGGTCTATTATAATAGACGGAAAGACAGAAAATTCTTATTGGAGAAAGCATTGAAAGATGTTCCTTTTTCTAGAATGGGTTTTCTGACAGTCAACTTTTTTTCTAGTAAAGTCCTTGGTGGTCTAGTGGCTAGGATCCAGCACTCTCACTGCTGTGGCCCGGGTTCGATTCCCGGTCGGGTCTATTATAATAGACGGAAAGACAGAAAATTCTTATTGGAGAAAGCATTGAAAGATGTTCCTTTTTCTAGAATGGGTTTTCCGACAGTCAACTTTTTTTCTAGTAAAGTCCTTGGTGGTCTAGTGGCTAGGATCCAGCACTCTCACTGCTGTGGCCCGGGTTCGATTCCCGGTCAGGTCTATTATAATAGACGGAAAGACAGAATTTTTTTTATCGGAGAAAGCATTGAAAGAGGTTCCTTTTATAAAATGGATTTGACGACAGTCAACTTTTTTCTAGTAAAGTCCTTGGTGGTCTAGTGGCTAGGATCCAGCACTCTCACTGCTGTGGCCCGGGTTTGATTCCCGGTCAGGGAAACTATGACAGACAGACAGACAGACAGACAGACAGACAGACAGACAGACAGACAGACAGACAGACAGACAGACAGACAGACAGACAGACAGACAGACAGACAGACAGACAGACAGACAGACAGACAATTCTTATCGGAGAAAGCATTGAAAGAGGTTCCTTTTATAAAATGGATTTGACGACAGTCAACTTTTTTCTAGTAAAGTCCTTGGTGGTCTAGTGGCTAGGATCCAGCACTCTCACTGCTGTGGCCCGGGTTTGATTCCCGGTCAGGGAAACTATGACAGACAGACAGACAGACAGACAGACAGACAGACAGACAGACAGACAGACAGACAGACAGACAGACAGACAGACAGACAGACAGACAATTCTTATCGGAGAAAGCATTGAAAGAGGTTCCTTTTATAAAATGGATTTGACGACAGTCAACTTTTTTCTAGTAAAGTCCTTGGTGGTCTAGTGGCTAGGATCCAGCACTCTCACTGCTGTGGCCCGGGTTTGATTCCCGGTCAGGGAAACTATGACAGACAGACAGACAGACAGACAGACAGACAGACAGACAGACAGACAGACAGACAGACAGACAGACAGACAGACAGACAGACAGACAGACAGACAGACAGACAGACAGACAGACAGACAGACAGACAGACAGACAGACAGACAGACAGACAGACAGACAGACAGACAGACAGACAGACAGACAGACAGACAGACAGACAGACAGACAGACAGACAGACAGACAGACAGACAGACAGACAGACAGACAATTCTTATTGGAGAAAGCATTGAAAGAGGTTCCTTTTATAGAATGGATTTGACGACAGTCAACTTTTTTTCTAGTAAAGTCCTTGGTGGTCTAGTGGCTAGAATCCAGCACTTTCACTGCTGTGGCCCGGTTTCGATTCCAGGTCAGGGAAACTGTTACACGCAGATAGAAAATTTCTCTTGAGGAATTGGAAAGAAAATTGAAAGATGTTCCTTTTTCTAGAATGGGTTTTCCGACAGTACACTTTTTTCCTGTTCATTCCCTGATGGACTAGTGGCTAGGATCCAGCACTCTCACTGCTGTGGCCCGGGTTCGATTCCCGGTCAGGTCTATTATAATAGACGGAAAGACAGAAAATTCTTATTGGAGAAAGCATTGAAAGATGTTCCTTTTTCTAGAATGGGTTTTCCGACAGTCAACTTTTTTTCTAGTAAAGTCTTTGGTGGTCTAGTGGCTAGGATCCAGCACTCTCACTGCTGTGGCCCGGGTTCGATTCCCGGTCAGGTCTATTATAATAGACGGAAAGACAGAAAATTCTTATTGGAGAAAGCATTGAAAGATGTTCCTTTTTCTAGAATGGGTTTTCCGACAGTCAACTTTTTTTTCTAGTAAAGTCCTTGGTGGTCTAGTGGCTAGGATCCAGCACTCTCACTGCTGTGGCCCGGGTTCGATTCCCGGTCAGGTCTATTATAATAGACGGAAAGACAGAAAATTCTTAATGGAGAAAGCATTGAAAGATGTTCCTTTTTCTAGAATGGGTTTTCCGACAGTCAACTTTTTTTCTAGTAAAGTCTTTGGTGGTCTAGTGGCTAGGATCCAGCACTCTCACTGCTGTGGCCCGGGTTCGATTCCCGGTCAGGTCTATTATAATAGACGGAAAGACAGAAAATTCTTATTGGAGAAAGCATTGAAAGATGTTCCTTTTTCTAGAATGGGTTTTCCGACAGTCAACTTTTTTTCTAGTAAAGTCCTTGGTGGTCTAGTGGCTAGGATCCAGCACTCTCACTGCTGTGGCCCGGGTTCGATTCCCGGTCAGGTCTATTATAATAGACGGAAAGACAGAAAATTCTTATTGGAGAAAGCATTGAAAGATGTTCCTTTTTCTAGAATGGGTTTTCCGACAGTCAACTTTTTTTCTAGTAAAGTCCTTGGTGGTCTAGTGGCTAGGATCCAGCACTCTCACTGCTGTGGCCCGGGTTCGATTCCCGGTCGGGTCTATTATAATAGACGGAAAGACAGAAAATTCTTATTGGAGAAAGCATTGAAAGATGTTCCTTTTTCTAGAATGGGTTTTCCGACAGTCAACTTTTTTTCTAGTAAAGTCCTTGGTGGTCTAGTGGCTAGGATCCAGCACTCTCACTGCTGTGGCCCGGGTTCGATTCCCGGTCAGGTCTATTATAATAGACGGAAAGACAGAATTTTTTTTATCGGAGAAAGCATTGAAAGAGGTTCCTTTTATAAAATGGATTTGACGACAGTCAACTTTTTTCTAGTAAAGTCCTTGGTGGTCTAGTGGCTAGGATCCAGCACTCTCACTGCTGTGGCCCGGGTTTGATTCCCGGTCAGGGAAACTATGACAGACAGACAGACAGACAGACAGACAGACAGACAGACAGACAGACAGACAGACAGACAGACAGACAGACAGACAGACAGACAGACAGACAGACAGACAGACAGACAGACAGACAGACAATTCTTATCGGAGAAAGCATTGAAAGAGGTTCCTTTTATAAAATGGATTTGACGACAGTCAACTTTTTTCTAGTAAAGTCCTTGGTGGTCTAGTGGCTAGGATCCAGCACTCTCACTGCTGTGGCCCGGGTTTGATTCCCGGTCAGGGAAACTATGACAGACAGACAGACAGACAGACAGACAGACAGACAGACAGACAGACAGACAGACAGACAGACAGACAGACAGACAGACAGACAGACAGACAGACAGACAGACAGACAGACAATTCTTATCGGAGAAAGCATTGAAAGAGGTTCCTTTTATAAAATGGATTTGACGACAGTCAACTTTTTTCTAGTAAAGTCCTTGGTGGTCTAGTGGCTAGGATCCAGCACTCTCACTGCTGTGGCCCGGGTTTGATTCCCGGTCAGGGAAACTATGACAGACAGACAGACAGACAGACAGACAGACAGACAGACAGACAGACAGACAGACAGACAGACAGACAGACAGACAGACAGACAGACAGACAGACAGACAGACAGACAGACAGACAGACAGACAGACAGACAGACAGACAGACAGACAGACAGACAGACAGACAGACAGACAGACAGACAATTCTTATCGGAGAAAGCATTGAAAGAGGTTCCTTTTATAAAATGGATTTGACGACAGTCAACTTTTTTCTAGTAAAGTCCTTGGTGGTCTAGTGGTTAGGATCCAGCACTCTCACTGCTGTGGCCCGGGTTTGATTCCCGGTCAGGGAAACTATGACAGACAGACAGACAGACAGACAGACAGACAGACAGACAGACAGACAGACAGACAGACAGACAGACAGACAGACAGACAGACAGACAGACAGACAGACAATTCTTATCGGAGAAAGCATTGAAAGAGGTTCCTTTTATAAAATGGATTTGACGACAGTCAACTTTTTTCTAGTAAAGTCCTTGGTGGTCTAGTGGCTAGGATCCAGCACTCTCACTGCTGTGGCCCGGGTTTGATTCCCGGTCAGGGAAACTATGACAGACAGACAGACAGACAGACAGACAGACAGACAGACAGACAGACAGACAGACAGACAGACAGACAGACAGACAGACAGACAGACAGACAGACAGACAGACAGACAGACAGACAGACAGACAGACAGACAGACAGACAGACAGACAGACAGACAGACAGACAGACAGACAGACAGACAGACAGACAGACAGACAGACAGACAGACAGACAGACAGACAGACAGACAGACAGACAGACAGACAGACAATTCTTATCGGAGAAAGCATTGAAAGAGGTTCCTTTTATAAAATGGATTTGACGACAGTCAACTTTTTTCTAGTAAAGTCCTTGGTGGTCTAGTGGCTAGGATCCAGCACTCTCACTGCTGTGGCCCGGGTTTGATTCCCGGTCAGGGAAACTATGACAGACAGACAGACAGACAGACAGACAGACAGACAGACAGACAGACAGACAGACAGACAGACAGACAGACAGACAGACAGACAGACAGACAGACAGACAGACAGACAGACAGACAGACAGACAGACAGACAGACAGACAGACAGACAGACAGACAGACAGACAGACAGACAGACAGACAGACAGACAGACAGACAGACAGACAGACAGACAGACAGACAGACAGACAGACAGACAGACAGACAGACAGACAGACAGACAGACAGACAGACAGACAGACAGACAGACAGACAGACAGACAGACAGACAGACAGACAGACAGACAGACAGACAGACAGACAGACAGACAGACAGACAGACAGACAGACAGACAGACAGACAGACAGACAGACAGACAGACAGACAGACAGACAGACAGACAGACAGACAGACAGACAGACAGACAGACAGACAGACAGACAGACAGACAGACAGACAGACAGACAGACAGACAGACAGACAGACAGACAGACAGACAGACAGACAGACAGACAGACAGACAGACAGACAGACAGACAGACAGACAGACAGACAGACAGACAGACAGACAGACAGACAGACAGACAGACAGACAGACAGACAGACAGACAGACAGACAGACAGACAGACAGACAGACAGACAGACAGACAGACAGACAGACAGACAGACAGACAGACAGACAGACAGACAGACAGACAGACAGACAGACAGACAGACAGACAGACAGACAGACAGACAGACAGACAGACAGACAGACAGACAGACAGACAGACAGACAGACAGACAGACAGACAGACAGACAGACAGACAGACAGACAGACAGACAGACAGACAGACAGACAGACAGACAGACAGACAGACAGACAGACAGACAGACAGACAGACAGACAGACAGACAGACAGACAGACAGACAGACAGACAGACAGACAGACAGACAGACAGACAGACAGACAGACAGACAGACAGACAGACAGACAGACAGACAGACAGACAGACAGACAGACAGACAGACAGACAGACAGACAGACAGACAGACAGACAGACAGACAGACAGACAGACAGACAGACAGACAGACAGACAGACAGACAGACAGACAGACAGACAGACAGACAGACAGACAGACAGACAGACAGACAGACAGACAGACAGACAGACAGACAGACAGACAGACAGACAGACAGACAGACAGACAGACAGACAATTCTTATTGGAGAAAGCATTGAAAGAGGTTCCTTTTATAGAATGGATTTGACGACAGTCAACTTTTTTTCTAGTAAAGTCCTTGGTGGTCTAGTGGCTAGAATCCAGCACTTTCACTGCTGTGGCCCGGTTTCGATTCCAGGTCAGGGAAACTGTTACACGCAGATAGAAAATTTCTCTTGAGGAATTGGAAAGAAAATTGAAAGATGTTCCTTTTTCTAGAATGGGTTTTCCGACAGTACACTTTTTTCCTGTTCATTCCCTGATGGACTAGTGGCTAGGATCCAGCACTCTCACTGCTGTGGCCCGGGTTCGATTCCCGGTCAGGTCTATTATAATAGACGGAAAGACAGAAAATTCTTATTGGAGAAAGCATTGAAAGATGTTCCTTTTTCTAGAATGGGTTTTCCGACAGTCAACTTTTTTTCTAGTAAAGTCTTTGGTGGTCTAGTGGCTAGGATCCAGCACTCTCACTGCTGTGGCCCGGGTTCGATTCCCGGTCAGGTCTATTATAATAGACGGAAAGACAGAAAATTCTTATTGGAGAAAGCATTGAAAGATGTTCCTTTTTCTAGAATGGGTTTTCCGACAGTCAACTTTTTTTTCTAGTAAAGTCCTTGGTGGTCTAGTGGCTAGGATCCAGCACTCTCACTGCTGTGGCCCGGGTTCGATTCCCGGTCAGGTCTATTATAATAGACGGAAAGACAGAAAATTCTTAATGGAGAAAGCATTGAAAGATGTTCCTTTTTCTAGAATGGGTTTTCCGACAGTCAACTTTTTTTCTAGTAAAGTCTTTGGTGGTCTAGTGGCTAGGATCCAGCACTCTCACTGCTGTGGCCCGGGTTCGATTCCCGGTCAGGTCTATTATAATAGACGGAAAGACAGAAAATTCTTATTGGAGAAAGCATTGAAAGATGTTCCTTTTTCTAGAATGGGTTTTCCGACAGTCAACTTTTTTTCTAGTAAAGTCCTTGGTGGTCTAGTGGCTAGGATCCAGCACTCTCACTGCTGTGGCCCGGGTTCGATTCCCGGTCAGGTCTATTATAATAGACGGAAAGACAGAAAATTCTTATTGGAGAAAGCATTGAAAGATGTTCCTTTTTCTAGAATGGGTTTTCTGACAGTCAACTTTTTTTCTAGTAAAGTCCTTGGTGGTCTAGTGGCTAGGATCCAGCACTCTCACTGCTGTGGCCCGGGTTCGATTCCCGGTCGGGTCTATTATAATAGACGGAAAGACAGAAAATTCTTATTGGAGAAAGCATTGAAAGATGTTCCTTTTTCTAGAATGGGTTTTCCGACAGTCAACTTTTTTTCTAGTAAAGTCCTTGGTGGTCTAGTGGCTAGGATCCAGCACTCTCACTGCTGTGGCCCGGGTTCGATTCCCGGTCAGGTCTATTATAATAGACGGAAAGACAGAATTTTTTTTATCGGAGAAAGCATTGAAAGAGGTTCCTTTTATAAAATGGATTTGACGACAGTCAACTTTTTTCTAGTAAAGTCCTTGGTGGTCTAGTGGCTAGGATCCAGCACTCTCACTGCTGTGGCCCGGGTTTGATTCCCGGTCAGGGAAACTATGACAGACAGACAGACAGACAGACAGACAGACAGACAGACAGACAGACAGACAGACAGACAGACAGACAGACAGACAGACAGACAGACAGACAGACAGACAGACAGACAGACAGACAGACAGACAATTCTTATCGGAGAAAGCATTGAAAGAGGTTCCTTTTATAAAATGGATTTGACGACAGTCAACTTTTTTCTAGTAAAGTCCTTGGTGGTCTAGTGGCTAGGATCCAGCACTCTCACTGCTGTGGCCCGGGTTTGATTCCCGGTCAGGGAAACTATGACAGACAGACAGACAGACAGACAGACAGACAGACAGACAGACAGACAGACAGACAGACAGACAGACAGACAGACAGACAGACAGACAGACAATTCTTATCGGAGAAAGCATTGAAAGAGGTTCCTTTTATAAAATGGATTTGACGACAGTCAACTTTTTTCTAGTAAAGTCCTTGGTGGTCTAGTGGCTAGGATCCAGCACTCTCACTGCTGTGGCCCGGGTTTGATTCCCGGTCAGGGAAACTATGACAGACAGACAGACAGACAGACAGACAGACAGACAGACAGACAGACAGACAGACAGACAGACAGACAGACAGACAGACAGACAGACAGACAGACAGACAGACAGACAGACAGACAGACAGACAGACAGACAGACAGACAGACAGACAGACAGACAGACAGACAGACAGACAGACAGACAGACAGACAGACAGACAGACAGACAGACAGACAGACAGACAGACAGACAGACAGACAGACAGACAGACAGACAGACAGACAGACAGACAGACAGACAGACAGACAGACAGACAGACAGACAGACAGACAGACAGACAGACAGACAGACAGACAGACAGACAGACAGACAGACAGACAGACAGACAGACAGACAGACAGACAGACAGACAGACAGACAGACAGACAGACAGACAGACAGACAGACAGACAGACAGACAGACAGACAGACAGACAGACAGACAGACAGACAGACAGACAGACAGACAGACAATTCTTATTGGAGAAAGCATTGAAAGAGGTTCCTTTTATAGAATGGATTTGACGACAGTCAACTTTTTTTCTAGTAAAGTCCTTGGTGGTCTAGTGGCTAGAATCCAGCACTTTCACTGCTGTGGCCCGGTTTCGATTCCAGGTCAGGGAAACTGTTACACGCAGATAGAAAATTTCTCTTGAGGAATTGGAAAGAAAATTGAAAGATGTTCCTTTTTCTAGAATGGGTTTTCCGACAGTACACTTTTTTCCTGTTCATTCCCTGATGGACTAGTGGCTAGGATCCAGCACTCTCACTGCTGTGGCCCGGGTTCGATTCCCGGTCAGGTCTATTATAATAGACGGAAAGACAGAAAATTCTTATTGGAGAAAGCATTGAAAGATGTTCCTTTTTCTAGAATGGGTTTTCCGACAGTCAACTTTTTTTCTAGTAAAGTCTTTGGTGGTCTAGTGGCTAGGATCCAGCACTCTCACTGCTGTGGCCCGGGTTCGATTCCCGGTCAGGTCTATTATAATAGACGGAAAGACAGAAAATTCTTATTGGAGAAAGCATTGAAAGATGTTCCTTTTTCTAGAATGGGTTTTCCGACAGTCAACTTTTTTTTCTAGTAAAGTCCTTGGTGGTCTAGTGGCTAGGATCCAGCACTCTCACTGCTGTGGCCCGGGTTCGATTCCCGGTCAGGTCTATTATAATAGACGGAAAGACAGAAAATTCTTAATGGAGAAAGCATTGAAAGATGTTCCTTTTTCTAGAATGGGTTTTCCGACAGTCAACTTTTTTTCTAGTAAAGTCTTTGGTGGTCTAGTGGCTAGGATCCAGCACTCTCACTGCTGTGGCCCGGGTTCGATTCCCGGTCAGGTCTATTATAATAGACGGAAAGACAGAAAATTCTTATTGGAGAAAGCATTGAAAGATGTTCCTTTTTCTAGAATGGGTTTTCCGACAGTCAACTTTTTTTCTAGTAAAGTCCTTGGTGGTCTAGTGGCTAGGATCCAGCACTCTCACTGCTGTGGCCCGGGTTCGATTCCCGGTCAGGTCTATTATAATAGACGGAAAGACAGAAAATTCTTATTGGAGAAAGCATTGAAAGATGTTCCTTTTTCTAGAATGGGTTTTCCGACAGTCAACTTTTTTTCTAGTAAAGTCCTTGGTGGTCTAGTGGCTAGGATCCAGCACTCTCACTGCTGTGGCCCGGGTTCGATTCCCGGTCGGGTCTATTATAATAGACGGAAAGACAGAAAATTCTTATTGGAGAAAGCATTGAAAGATGTTCCTTTTTCTAGAATGGGTTTTCCGACAGTCAACTTTTTTTCTAGTAAAGTCCTTGGTGGTCTAGTGGCTAGGATCCAGCACTCTCACTGCTGTGGCCCGGGTTCGATTCCCGGTCAGGTCTATTATAATAGACGGAAAGACAGAATTTTTTTTATCGGAGAAAGCATTGAAAGAGGTTCCTTTTATAAAATGGATTTGACGACAGTCAACTTTTTTCTAGTAAAGTCCTTGGTGGTCTAGTGGCTAGGATCCAGCACTCTCACTGCTGTGGCCCGGGTTTGATTCCCGGTCAGGGAAACTATGACAGACAGACAGACAGACAGACAGACAGACAGACAGACAGACAGACAGACAGACAGACAGACAGACAGACAGACAGACAGACAGACAGACAGACAGACAGACAGACAATTCTTATCGGAGAAAGCATTGAAAGAGGTTCCTTTTATAAAATGGATTTGACGACAGTCAACTTTTTTCTAGTAAAGTCCTTGGTGGTCTAGTGGCTAGGATCCAGCACTCTCACTGCTGTGGCCCGGGTTTGATTCCCGGTCAGGGAAACTATGACAGACAGACAGACAGACAGACAGACAGACAGACAGACAGACAGACAGACAGACAGACAGACAGACAGACAGACAGACAGACAGACAGACAGACAGACAGACAGACAGACAGACAATTCTTATCGGAGAAAGCATTGAAAGAGGTTCCTTTTATAAAATGGATTTGACGACAGTCAACTTTTTTCTAGTAAAGTCCTTGGTGGTCTAGTGGCTAGGATCCAGCACTCTCACTGCTGTGGCCCGGGTTTGATTCCCGGTCAGGGAAACTATGACAGACAGACAGACAGACAGACAGACAGACAGACAGACAGACAGACAGACAGACAGACAGACAGACAGACAGACAGACAGACAGACAGACAGACAGACAGACAGACAGACAGACAGACAGACAGACAGACAGACAGACAGACAGACAGACAGACAGACAGACAGACAATTCTTATCGGAGAAAGCATTGAAAGAGGTTCCTTTTATAAAATGGATTTGACGACAGTCAACTTTTTTCTAGTAAAGTCCTTGGTGGTCTAGTGGTTAGGATCCAGCACTCTCACTGCTGTGGCCCGGGTTTGATTCCCGGTCAGGGAAACTATGACAGACAGACAGACAGACAGACAGACAGACAGACAGACAGACAGACAGACAGACAGACAGACAGACAGACAGACAGACAGACAGACAGACAATTCTTATCGGAGAAAGCATTGAAAGAGGTTCCTTTTATAAAATGGATTTGACGACAGTCAACTTTTTTCTAGTAAAGTCCTTGGTGGTCTAGTGGCTAGGATCCAGCACTCTCACTGCTGTGGCCCGGGTTTGATTCCCGGTCAGGGAAACTATGACAGACAGACAGACAGACAGACAGACAGACAGACAGACAGACAGACAGACAGACAGACAGACAGACAGACAGACAGACAGACAGACAGACAGACAGACAGACAGACAGACAGACAGACAGACAGACAGACAGACAGACAGACAGACAGACAGACAGACAGACAGACAGACAGACAGACAGACAGACAGACAGACAGACAGACAGACAGACAGACAGACAGACAGACAGACAGACAGACAGACAGACAGACAGACAATTCTTATCGGAGAAAGCATTGAAAGAGGTTCCTTTTATAAAATGGATTTGACGACAGTCAACTTTTTTCTAGTAAAGTCCTTGGTGGTCTAGTGGCTAGGATCCAGCACTCTCACTGCTGTGGCCCGGGTTTGATTCCCGGTCAGGGAAACTATGACAGACAGACAGACAGACAGACAGACAGACAGACAGACAGACAGACAGACAGACAGACAGACAGACAGACAGACAGACAGACAGACAGACAGACAGACAGACAGACAGACAGACAGACAGACAGACAGACAGACAGACAGACAGACAGACAGACAGACAGACAGACAGACAGACAGACAGACAGACAGACAGACAGACAGACAGACAGACAGACAGACAGACAGACAGACAGACAGACAGACAGACAGACAGACAATTCTTATTGGAGAAAGCATTGAAAGAGGTTCCTTTTATAGAATGGATTTGACGACAGTCAACTTTTTTTCTAGTAAAGTCCTTGGTGGTCTAGTGGCTAGAATCCAGCACTTTCACTGCTGTGGCCCGGTTTCGATTCCAGGTCAGGGAAACTGTTACACGCAGATAGAAAATTTCTCTTGAGGAATTGGAAAGAAAATTGAAAGATGTTCCTTTTTCTAGAATGGGTTTTCCGACAGTACACTTTTTTCCTGTTCATTCCCTGATGGACTAGTGGCTAGGATCCAGCACTCTCACTGCTGTGGCCCGGGTTCGATTCCCGGTCAGGTCTATTATAATAGACGGAAAGACAGAAAATTCTTATTGGAGAAAGCATTGAAAGATGTTCCTTTTTCTAGAATGGGTTTTCCGACAGTCAACTTTTTTTCTAGTAAAGTCTTTGGTGGTCTAGTGGCTAGGATCCAGCACTCTCACTGCTGTGGCCCGGGTTCGATTCCCGGTCAGGTCTATTATAATAGACGGAAAGACAGAAAATTCTTATTGGAGAAAGCATTGAAAGATGTTCCTTTTTCTAGAATGGGTTTTCCGACAGTCAACTTTTTTTTCTAGTAAAGTCCTTGGTGGTCTAGTGGCTAGGATCCAGCACTCTCACTGCTGTGGCCCGGGTTCGATTCCCGGTCAGGTCTATTATAATAGACGGAAAGACAGAAAATTCTTAATGGAGAAAGCATTGAAAGATGTTCCTTTTTCTAGAATGGGTTTTCCGACAGTCAACTTTTTTTCTAGTAAAGTCTTTGGTGGTCTAGTGGCTAGGATCCAGCACTCTCACTGCTGTGGCCCGGGTTCGATTCCCGGTCAGGTCTATTATAATAGACGGAAAGACAGAAAATTCTTATTGGAGAAAGCATTGAAAGATGTTCCTTTTTCTAGAATGGGTTTTCCGACAGTCAACTTTTTTTCTAGTAAAGTCCTTGGTGGTCTAGTGGCTAGGATCCAGCACTCTCACTGCTGTGGCCCGGGTTCGATTCCCGGTCAGGTCTATTATAATAGACGGAAAGACAGAAAATTCTTATTGGAGAAAGCATTGAAAGATGTTCCTTTTTCTAGAATGGGTTTTCCGACAGTCAACTTTTTTTCTAGTAAAGTCCTTGGTGGTCTAGTGGCTAGGATCCAGCACTCTCACTGCTGTGGCCCGGGTTCGATTCCCGGTCGGGTCTATTATAATAGACGGAAAGACAGAAAATTCTTATTGGAGAAAGCATTGAAAGATGTTCCTTTTTCTAGAATGGGTTTTCCGACAGTCAACTTTTTTTCTAGTAAAGTCCTTGGTGGTCTAGTGGCTAGGATCCAGCACTCTCACTGCTGTGGCCCGGGTTCGATTCCCGGTCAGGTCTATTATAATAGACGGAAAGACAGAATTTTTTTTATCGGAGAAAGCATTGAAAGAGGTTCCTTTTATAAAATGGATTTGACGACAGTCAACTTTTTTCTAGTAAAGTCCTTGGTGGTCTAGTGGCTAGGATCCAGCACTCTCACTGCTGTGGCCCGGGTTTGATTCCCGGTCAGGGAAACTATGACAGACAGACAGACAGACAGACAGACAGACAGACAGACAGACAGACAGACAGACAGACAGACAGACAGACAGACAGACAGACAGACAGACAGACAGACAGACAGACAGACAATTCTTATCGGAGAAAGCATTGAAAGAGGTTCCTTTTATAAAATGGATTTGACGACAGTCAACTTTTTTCTAGTAAAGTCCTTGGTGGTCTAGTGGCTAGGATCCAGCACTCTCACTGCTGTGGCCCGGGTTTGATTCCCGGTCAGGGAAACTATGACAGACAGACAGACAGACAGACAGACAGACAGACAGACAGACAGACAGACAGACAGACAGACAGACAGACAGACAGACAGACAGACAGACAGACAGACAGACAGACAGACAGACAATTCTTATCGGAGAAAGCATTGAAAGAGGTTCCTTTTATAAAATGGATTTGACGACAGTCAACTTTTTTCTAGTAAAGTCCTTGGTGGTCTAGTGGCTAGGATCCAGCACTCTCACTGCTGTGGCCCGGGTTTGATTCCCGGTCAGGGAAACTATGACAGACAGACAGACAGACAGACAGACAGACAGACAGACAGACAGACAGACAGACAGACAGACAGACAGACAGACAGACAGACAGACAGACAGACAGACAGACAGACAGACAGACAGACAGACAGACAGACAGACAGACAGACAGACAGACAGACAGACAGACAGACAATTCTTATCGGAGAAAGCATTGAAAGAGGTTCCTTTTATAAAATGGATTTGACGACAGTCAACTTTTTTCTAGTAAAGTCCTTGGTGGTCTAGTGGTTAGGATCCAGCACTCTCACTGCTGTGGCCCGGGTTTGATTCCCGGTCAGGGAAACTATGACAGACAGACAGACAGACAGACAGACAGACAGACAGACAGACAGACAGACAGACAGACAGACAGACAGACAGACAGACAGACAGACAGACAGACAGACAATTCTTATCGGAGAAAGCATTGAAAGAGGTTCCTTTTATAAAATGGATTTGACGACAGTCAACTTTTTTCTAGTAAAGTCCTTGGTGGTCTAGTGGCTAGGATCCAGCACTCTCACTGCTGTGGCCCGGGTTTGATTCCCGGTCAGGGAAACTATGACAGACAGACAGACAGACAGACAGACAGACAGACAGACAGACAGACAGACAGACAGACAGACAGACAGACAGACAGACAGACAGACAGACAGACAGACAGACAGACAGACAGACAGACAGACAGACAGACAGACAGACAGACAGACAGACAGACAGACAGACAGACAGACAGACAGACAGACAGACAGACAGACAGACAGACAGACAGACAGACAGACAGACAGACAGACAGACAGACAGACAGACAGACAGACAATTCTTATCGGAGAAAGCATTGAAAGAGGTTCCTTTTATAAAATGGATTTGACGACAGTCAACTTTTTTCTAGTAAAGTCCTTGGTGGTCTAGTGGCTAGGATCCAGCACTCTCACTGCTGTGGCCCGGGTTTGATTCCCGGTCAGGGAAACTATGACAGACAGACAGACAGACAGACAGACAGACAGACAGACAGACAGACAGACAGACAGACAGACAGACAGACAGACAGACAGACAGACAGACAGACAGACAGACAGACAGACAGACAGACAGACAGACAGACAGACAGACAGACAGACAGACAGACAGACAGACAGACAGACAGACAGACAGACAGACAGACAGACAGACAGACAGACAGACAGACAGACAGACAGACAGACAGACAGACAGACAGACAGACAGACAATTCTTATTGGAGAAAGCATTGAAAGAGGTTCCTTTTATAGAATGGATTTGACGACAGTCAACTTTTTTTCTAGTAAAGTCCTTGGTGGTCTAGTGGCTAGAATCCAGCACTTTCACTGCTGTGGCCCGGTTTCGATTCCAGGTCAGGGAAACTGTTACACGCAGATAGAAAATTTCTCTTGAGGAATTGGAAAGAAAATTGAAAGATGTTCCTTTTTCTAGAATGGGTTTTCCGACAGTACACTTTTTTCCTGTTCATTCCCTGATGGACTAGTGGCTAGGATCCAGCACTCTCACTGCTGTGGCCCGGGTTCGATTCCCGGTCAGGTCTATTATAATAGACGGAAAGACAGAAAATTCTTATTGGAGAAAGCATTGAAAGATGTTCCTTTTTCTAGAATGGGTTTTCCGACAGTCAACTTTTTTTCTAGTAAAGTCTTTGGTGGTCTAGTGGCTAGGATCCAGCACTCTCACTGCTGTGGCCCGGGTTCGATTCCCGGTCAGGTCTATTATAATAGACGGAAAGACAGAAAATTCTTATTGGAGAAAGCATTGAAAGATGTTCCTTTTTCTAGAATGGGTTTTCCGACAGTCAACTTTTTTTTCTAGTAAAGTCCTTGGTGGTCTAGTGGCTAGGATCCAGCACTCTCACTGCTGTGGCCCGGGTTCGATTCCCGGTCAGGTCTATTATAATAGACGGAAAGACAGAAAATTCTTAATGGAGAAAGCATTGAAAGATGTTCCTTTTTCTAGAATGGGTTTTCCGACAGTCAACTTTTTTTCTAGTAAAGTCTTTGGTGGTCTAGTGGCTAGGATCCAGCACTCTCACTGCTGTGGCCCGGGTTCGATTCCCGGTCAGGTCTATTATAATAGACGGAAAGACAGAAAATTCTTATTGGAGAAAGCATTGAAAGATGTTCCTTTTTCTAGAATGGGTTTTCCGACAGTCAACTTTTTTTCTAGTAAAGTCCTTGGTGGTCTAGTGGCTAGGATCCAGCACTCTCACTGCTGTGGCCCGGGTTCGATTCCCGGTCAGGTCTATTATAATAGACGGAAAGACAGAAAATTCTTATTGGAGAAAGCATTGAAAGATGTTCCTTTTTCTAGAATGGGTTTTCTGACAGTCAACTTTTTTTCTAGTAAAGTCCTTGGTGGTCTAGTGGCTAGGATCCAGCACTCTCACTGCTGTGGCCCGGGTTCGATTCCCGGTCGGGTCTATTATAATAGACGGAAAGACAGAAAATTCTTATTGGAGAAAGCATTGAAAGATGTTCCTTTTTCTAGAATGGGTTTTCCGACAGTCAACTTTTTTTCTAGTAAAGTCCTTGGTGGTCTAGTGGCTAGGATCCAGCACTCTCACTGCTGTGGCCCGGGTTCGATTCCCGGTCAGGTCTATTATAATAGACGGAAAGACAGAATTTTTTTTATCGGAGAAAGCATTGAAAGAGGTTCCTTTTATAAAATGGATTTGACGACAGTCAACTTTTTTCTAGTAAAGTCCTTGGTGGTCTAGTGGCTAGGATCCAGCACTCTCACTGCTGTGGCCCGGGTTTGATTCCCGGTCAGGGAAACTATGACAGACAGACAGACAGACAGACAGACAGACAGACAGACAGACAGACAGACAGACAGACAGACAGACAGACAGACAGACAGACAGACAGACAGACAGACAGACAGACAGACAATTCTTATCGGAGAAAGCATTGAAAGAGGTTCCTTTTATAAAATGGATTTGACGACAGTCAACTTTTTTCTAGTAAAGTCCTTGGTGGTCTAGTGGCTAGGATCCAGCACTCTCACTGCTGTGGCCCGGGTTTGATTCCCGGTCAGGGAAACTATGACAGACAGACAGACAGACAGACAGACAGACAGACAGACAGACAGACAGACAGACAGACAGACAGACAGACAGACAGACAGACAGACAGACAGACAGACAATTCTTATCGGAGAAAGCATTGAAAGAGGTTCCTTTTATAAAATGGATTTGACGACAGTCAACTTTTTTCTAGTAAAGTCCTTGGTGGTCTAGTGGCTAGGATCCAGCACTCTCACTGCTGTGGCCCGGGTTTGATTCCCGGTCAGGGAAACTATGACAGACAGACAGACAGACAGACAGACAGACAGACAGACAGACAGACAGACAGACAGACAGACAGACAGACAGACAGACAGACAGACAGACAGACAGACAGACAGACAGACAGACAGACAGACAGACAGACAGACAATTCTTATCGGAGAAAGCATTGAAAGAGGTTCCTTTTATAAAATGGATTTGACGACAGTCAACTTTTTTCTAGTAAAGTCCTTGGTGGTCTAGTGGCTAGGATCCAGCACTCTCACTGCTGTGGCCCGGGTTTGATTCCCGGTCAGGGAAACTATGACAGACAGACAGACAGACAGACAGACAGACAGACAGACAGACAGACAGACAGACAGACAGACAGACAGACAGACAGACAGACAGACAGACAGACAGACAGACAGACAGACAGACAGACAGACAGACAGACAGACAGACAGACAGACAGACAGACAGACAGACAGACAGACAGACAGACAGACAGACAGACAATTCTTATCGGAGAAAGCATTGAAAGAGGTTCCTTTTATAAAATGGATTTGACGACAGTCAACTTTTTTCTAGTAAAGTCCTTGGTGGTCTAGTGGCTAGGATCCAGCACTCTCACTGCTGTGGCCCGGGTTTGATTCCCGGTCAGGGAAACTATGACAGACAGACAGACAGACAGACAGACAGACAGACAGACAGACAGACAGACAGACAGACAGACAGACAGACAGACAGACAGACAGACAGACAGACAGACAGACAATTCTTATCGGAGAAAGCATTGAAAGAGGTTCCTTTTATAAAATGGATTTGACGACAGTCAACTTTTTTCTAGTAAAGTCCTTGGTGGTCTAGTGGCTAGGATCCAGCACTCTCACTGCTGTGGCCCGGGTTTGATTCCCGGTCAGGGAAACTATGACAGACAGACAGACAGACAGACAGACAGACAGACAGACAGACAGACAGACAGACAGACAGACAGACAGACAGACAGACAGACAGACAGACAGACAGACAGACAGACAGACAGACAGACAGACAGACAGACAGACAGACAGACAGACAGACAGACAGACAGACAGACAGACAGACAGACAGACAGACAGACAGACAGACAGACAGACAGACAGACAGACAGACAGACAGACAGACAGACAGACAGACAGACAGACAGACAGACAGACAGACAGACAGACAGACAGACAGACAGACAGACAGACAGACAGACAGACAGACAGACAGACAGACAGACAGACAGACAGACAGACAGACAGACAGACAGACAGACAGACAGACAGACAGACAGACAGACAGACAGACAGACAGACAGACAGACAGACAGACAGACAGACAGACAGACAGACAGACAGACAGACAGACAGACAGACAGACAGACAGACAGACAGACAGACAGACAGACAGACAGACAGACAGACAGACAATTCTTATTGGAGAAAGCATTGAAAGAGGTTCCTTTTATAGAATGGATTTGACGACAGTCAACTTTTTTTCTAGTAAAGTCCTTGGTGGTCTAGTGGCTAGAATCCAGCACTTTCACTGCTGTGGCCCGGTTTCGATTCCAGGTCAGGGAAACTGTTACACGCAGATAGAAAATTTCTCTTGAGGAATTGGAAAGAAAATTGAAAGATGTTCCTTTTTCTAGAATGGGTTTTCCGACAGTACACTTTTTTCCTGTTCATTCCCTGATGGACTAGTGGCTAGGATCCAGCACTCTCACTGCTGTGGCCCGGGTTCGATTCCCGGTCAGGTCTATTATAATAGACGGAAAGACAGAAAATTCTTATTGGAGAAAGCATTGAAAGATGTTCCTTTTTCTAGAATGGGTTTTCCGACAGTCAACTTTTTTTCTAGTAAAGTCTTTGGTGGTCTAGTGGCTAGGATCCAGCACTCTCACTGCTGTGGCCCGGGTTCGATTCCCGGTCAGGTCTATTATAATAGACGGAAAGACAGAAAATTCTTATTGGAGAAAGCATTGAAAGATGTTCCTTTTTCTAGAATGGGTTTTCCGACAGTCAACTTTTTTTTCTAGTAAAGTCCTTGGTGGTCTAGTGGCTAGGATCCAGCACTCTCACTGCTGTGGCCCGGGTTCGATTCCCGGTCAGGTCTATTATAATAGACGGAAAGACAGAAAATTCTTAATGGAGAAAGCATTGAAAGATGTTCCTTTTTCTAGAATGGGTTTTCCGACAGTCAACTTTTTTTCTAGTAAAGTCTTTGGTGGTCTAGTGGCTAGGATCCAGCACTCTCACTGCTGTGGCCCGGGTTCGATTCCCGGTCAGGTCTATTATAATAGACGGAAAGACAGAAAATTCTTATTGGAGAAAGCATTGAAAGATGTTCCTTTTTCTAGAATGGGTTTTCCGACAGTCAACTTTTTTTCTAGTAAAGTCCTTGGTGGTCTAGTGGCTAGGATCCAGCACTCTCACTGCTGTGGCCCGGGTTCGATTCCCGGTCAGGTCTATTATAATAGACGGAAAGACAGAAAATTCTTATTGGAGAAAGCATTGAAAGATGTTCCTTTTTCTAGAATGGGTTTTCCGACAGTCAACTTTTTTTCTAGTAAAGTCCTTGGTGGTCTAGTGGCTAGGATCCAGCACTCTCACTGCTGTGGCCCGGGTTCGATTCCCGGTCGGGTCTATTATAATAGACGGAAAGACAGAAAATTCTTATTGGAGAAAGCATTGAAAGATGTTCCTTTTTCTAGAATGGGTTTTCCGACAGTCAACTTTTTTTCTAGTAAAGTCCTTGGTGGTCTAGTGGCTAGGATCCAGCACTCTCACTGCTGTGGCCCGGGTTCGATTCCCGGTCAGGTCTATTATAATAGACGGAAAGACAGAATTTTTTTTATCGGAGAAAGCATTGAAAGAGGTTCCTTTTATAAAATGGATTTGACGACAGTCAACTTTTTTCTAGTAAAGTCCTTGGTGGTCTAGTGGCTAGGATCCAGCACTCTCACTGCTGTGGCCCGGGTTTGATTCCCGGTCAGGGAAACTATGACAGACAGACAGACAGACAGACAGACAGACAGACAGACAGACAGACAGACAGACAGACAGACAGACAGACAGACAGACAGACAGACAGACAGACAGACAGACAGACAGACAGACAATTCTTATCGGAGAAAGCATTGAAAGAGGTTCCTTTTATAAAATCGATTTGACGACAGTCAACTTTTTTCTAGTAAAGTCCTTGGTGGTCTAGTGGCTAGGATCCAGCACTCTCACTGCTGTGGCCCGGGTTTGATTCCCGGTCAGGGAAACTATGACAGACAGACAGACAGACAGACAGACAGACAGACAGACAGACAGACAGACAGACAGACAGACAGACAGACAGACAGACAGACAGACAGACAGACAGACAGACAGACAGACAGACAGACAGACAGACAGACAGACAGACAGACAGACAGACAGACAGACAGACAGACAGACAGACAGACAGACAGACAGACAGACAGACAGACAGACAGACAGACAGACAGACAGACAGACAGACAGACAGACAGACAGACAGACAGACAGACAGACAGACAGACAGACAGACAGACAGACAGACAGACAGACAGACAGACAGACAGACAGACAGACAGACAGACAGACAGACAGACAGACAGACAGACAGACAGACAGACAGACAGACAGACAGACAGACAGACAGACAGACAGACAGACAGACAGACAGACAGACAGACAGACAGACAGACAGACAGACAGACAGACAGACAGACAGACAGACAGACAGACAGACAGACAGACAGACAGACAGACAGACAGACAGACAGACAGACAGACAGACAATTCTTATTGGAGAAAGCATTGAAAGAGGTTCCTTTTATAGAATGGATTTGACGACAGTCAACTTTTTTTCTAGTAAAGTCCTTGGTGGTCTAGTGGCTAGAATCCAGCACTTTCACTGCTGTGGCCCGGTTTCGATTCCAGGTCAGGGAAACTGTTACACGCAGATAGAAAATTTCTCTTGAGGAATTGGAAAGAAAATTGAAAGATGTTCCTTTTTCTAGAATGGGTTTTCCGACAGTACACTTTTTTCCTGTTCATTCCCTGATGGACTAGTGGCTAGGATCCAGCACTCTCACTGCTGTGGCCCGGGTTCGATTCCCGGTCAGGTCTATTATAATAGACGGAAAGACAGAAAATTCTTATTGGAGAAAGCATTGAAAGATGTTCCTTTTTCTAGAATGGGTTTTCCGACAGTCAACTTTTTTTCTAGTAAAGTCTTTGGTGGTCTAGTGGCTAGGATCCAGCACTCTCACTGCTGTGGCCCGGGTTCGATTCCCGGTCAGGTCTATTATAATAGACGGAAAGACAGAAAATTCTTATTGGAGAAAGCATTGAAAGATGTTCCTTTTTCTAGAATGGGTTTTCCGACAGTCAACTTTTTTTTCTAGTAAAGTCCTTGGTGGTCTAGTGGCTAGGATCCAGCACTCTCACTGCTGTGGCCCGGGTTCGATTCCCGGTCAGGTCTATTATAATAGACGGAAAGACAGAAAATTCTTAATGGAGAAAGCATTGAAAGATGTTCCTTTTTCTAGAATGGGTTTTCCGACAGTCAACTTTTTTTCTAGTAAAGTCTTTGGTGGTCTAGTGGCTAGGATCCAGCACTCTCACTGCTGTGGCCCGGGTTCGATTCCCGGTCAGGTCTATTATAATAGACGGAAAGACAGAAAATTCTTATTGGAGAAAGCATTGAAAGATGTTCCTTTTTCTAGAATGGGTTTTCCGACAGTCAACTTTTTTTCTAGTAAAGTCCTTGGTGGTCTAGTGGCTAGGATCCAGCACTCTCACTGCTGTGGCCCGGGTTCGATTCCCGGTCAGGTCTATTATAATAGACGGAAAGACAGAAAATTCTTATTGGAGAAAGCATTGAAAGATGTTCCTTTTTCTAGAATGGGTTTTCCGACAGTCAACTTTTTTTCTAGTAAAGTCCTTGGTGGTCTAGTGGCTAGGATCCAGCACTCTCACTGCTGTGGCCCGGGTTCGATTCCCGGTCGGGTCTATTATAATAGACGGAAAGACAGAAAATTCTTATTGGAGAAAGCATTGAAAGATGTTCCTTTTTCTAGAATGGGTTTTCCGACAGTCAACTTTTTTTCTAGTAAAGTCCTTGGTGGTCTAGTGGCTAGGATCCAGCACTCTCACTGCTGTGGCCCGGGTTCGATTCCCGGTCAGGTCTATTATAATAGACGGAAAGACAGAATTTTTTTTATCGGAGAAAGCATTGAAAGAGGTTCCTTTTATAAAATGGATTTGACGACAGTCAACTTTTTTCTAGTAAAGTCCTTGGTGGTCTAGTGGCTAGGATCCAGCACTCTCACTGCTGTGGCCCGGGTTTGATTCCCGGTCAGGGAAACTATGACAGACAGACAGACAGACAGACAGACAGACAGACAGACAGACAGACAGACAGACAGACAGACAGACAGACAGACAGACAGACAGACAGACAGACAGACAGACAGACAGACAGACAATTCTTATCGGAGAAAGCATTGAAAGAGGTTCCTTTTATAAAATCGATTTGACGACAGTCAACTTTTTTCTAGTAAAGTCCTTGGTGGTCTAGTGGCTAGGATCCAGCACTCTCACTGCTGTGGCCCGGGTTTGATTCCCGGTCAGGGAAACTATGACAGACAGACAGACAGACAGACAGACAGACAGACAGACAGACAGACAGACAGACAGACAGACAGACAGACAGACAGACAGACAGACAGACAGACAGACAGACAGACAGACAGACAGACAGACAGACAGACAGACAGACAGACAGACAGACAGACAGACAGACAGACAGACAGACAGACAGACAGACAGACAGACAGACAGACAGACAGACAGACAGACAGACAGACAGACAGACAGACAGACAGACAGACAGACAGACAGACAGACAGACAGACAGACAGACAGACAGACAGACAGACAGACAGACAGACAGACAGACAGACAGACAGACAGACAGACAGACAGACAGACAGACAATTCTTATTGGAGAAAGCATTGAAAGAGGTTCCTTTTATAGAATGGATTTGACGACAGTCAACTTTTTTTCTAGTAAAGTCCTTGGTGGTCTAGTGGCTAGAATCCAGCACTTTCACTGCTGTGGCCCGGTTTCGATTCCAGGTCAGGGAAACTGTTACACGCAGATAGAAAATTTCTCTTGAGGAATTGGAAAGAAAATTGAAAGATGTTCCTTTTTCTAGAATGGGTTTTCCGACAGTACACTTTTTTCCTGTTCATTCCCTGATGGACTAGTGGCTAGGATCCAGCACTCTCACTGCTGTGGCCCGGGTTCGATTCCCGGTCAGGTCTATTATAATAGACGGAAAGACAGAAAATTCTTATTGGAGAAAGCATTGAAAGATGTTCCTTTTTCTAGAATGGGTTTTCCGACAGTCAACTTTTTTTCTAGTAAAGTCTTTGGTGGTCTAGTGGCTAGGATCCAGCACTCTCACTGCTGTGGCCCGGGTTCGATTCCCGGTCAGGTCTATTATAATAGACGGAAAGACAGAAAATTCTTATTGGAGAAAGCATTGAAAGATGTTCCTTTTTCTAGAATGGGTTTTCCGACAGTCAACTTTTTTTTCTAGTAAAGTCCTTGGTGGTCTAGTGGCTAGGATCCAGCACTCTCACTGCTGTGGCCCGGGTTCGATTCCCGGTCAGGTCTATTATAATAGACGGAAAGACAGAAAATTCTTAATGGAGAAAGCATTGAAAGATGTTCCTTTTTCTAGAATGGGTTTTCCGACAGTCAACTTTTTTTCTAGTAAAGTCTTTGGTGGTCTAGTGGCTAGGATCCAGCACTCTCACTGCTGTGGCCCGGGTTCGATTCCCGGTCAGGTCTATTATAATAGACGGAAAGACAGAAAATTCTTATTGGAGAAAGCATTGAAAGATGTTCCTTTTTCTAGAATGGGTTTTCCGACAGTCAACTTTTTTTCTAGTAAAGTCCTTGGTGGTCTAGTGGCTAGGATCCAGCACTCTCACTGCTGTGGCCCGGGTTCGATTCCCGGTCAGGTCTATTATAATAGACGGAAAGACAGAAAATTCTTATTGGAGAAAGCATTGAAAGATGTTCCTTTTTCTAGAATGGGTTTTCTGACAGTCAACTTTTTTTCTAGTAAAGTCCTTGGTGGTCTAGTGGCTAGGATCCAGCACTCTCACTGCTGTGGCCCGGGTTCGATTCCCGGTCGGGTCTATTATAATAGACGGAAAGACAGAAAATTCTTATTGGAGAAAGCATTGAAAGATGTTCCTTTTTCTAGAATGGGTTTTCCGACAGTCAACTTTTTTTCTAGTAAAGTCCTTGGTGGTCTAGTGGCTAGGATCCAGCACTCTCACTGCTGTGGCCCGGGTTCGATTCCCGGTCAGGTCTATTATAATAGACGGAAAGACAGAATTTTTTTTATCGGAGAAAGCATTGAAAGAGGTTCCTTTTATAAAATGGATTTGACGACAGTCAACTTTTTTCTAGTAAAGTCCTTGGTGGTCTAGTGGCTAGGATCCAGCACTCTCACTGCTGTGGCCCGGGTTTGATTCCCGGTCAGGGAAACTATGACAGACAGACAGACAGACAGACAGACAGACAGACAGACAGACAGACAGACAGACAGACAGACAGACAGACAGACAGACAGACAGACAGACAGACAGACAGACAGACAGACAGACAGACAGACAGACAGACAGACAGACAGACAGACAGACAGACAGACAGACAGACAGACAGACAGACAGACAGACAGACAGACAGACAGACAGACAATTCTTATCGGAGAAAGCATTGAAAGAGGTTCCTTTTATAAAATGGATTTGACGACAGTCAACTTTTTTCTAGTAAAGTCCTTGGTGGTCTAGTGGCTAGGATCCAGCACTCTCACTGCTGTGGCCCGGGTTTGATTCCCGGTCAGGGAAACTATGACAGACAGACAGACAGACAGACAGACAGACAGACAGACAGACAGACAGACAGACAGACAGACAGACAGACAGACAGACAGACAGACAGACAGACAGACAGACAGACAGACAGACAGACAGACAGACAGACAGACAGACAGACAGACAGACAGACAGACAGACAGACAGACAGACAGACAGACAGACAGACAGACAGACAGACAGACAGACAGACAGACAGACAGACAGACAGACAGACAGACAGACAGACAGACAGACAGACAGACAGACAGACAGACAGACAGACAGACAGACAGACAGACAGACAGACAGACAGACAGACAATTCTTATTGGAGAAAGCATTGAAAGAGGTTCCTTTTATAGAATGGATTTGACGACAGTCAACTTTTTTTCTAGTAAAGTCCTTGGTGGTCTAGTGGCTAGAATCCAGCACTTTCACTGCTGTGGCCCGGTTTCGATTCCAGGTCAGGGAAACTGTTACACGCAGATAGAAAATTTCTCTTGAGGAATTGGAAAGAAAATTGAAAGATGTTCCTTTTTCTAGAATGGGTTTTCCGACAGTACACTTTTTTCCTGTTCATTCCCTGATGGACTAGTGGCTAGGATCCAGCACTCTCACTGCTGTGGCCCGGGTTCGATTCCCGGTCAGGTCTATTATAATAGACGGAAAGACAGAAAATTCTTATTGGAGAAAGCATTGAAAGATGTTCCTTTTTCTAGAATGGGTTTTCCGACAGTCAACTTTTTTTCTAGTAAAGTCTTTGGTGGTCTAGTGGCTAGGATCCAGCACTCTCACTGCTGTGGCCCGGGTTCGATTCCCGGTCAGGTCTATTATAATAGACGGAAAGACAGAAAATTCTTATTGGAGAAAGCATTGAAAGATGTTCCTTTTTCTAGAATGGGTTTTCCGACAGTCAACTTTTTTTTCTAGTAAAGTCCTTGGTGGTCTAGTGGCTAGGATCCAGCACTCTCACTGCTGTGGCCCGGGTTCGATTCCCGGTCAGGTCTATTATAATAGACGGAAAGACAGAAAATTCTTAATGGAGAAAGCATTGAAAGATGTTCCTTTTTCTAGAATGGGTTTTCCGACAGTCAACTTTTTTTCTAGTAAAGTCTTTGGTGGTCTAGTGGCTAGGATCCAGCACTCTCACTGCTGTGGCCCGGGTTCGATTCCCGGTCAGGTCTATTATAATAGACGGAAAGACAGAAAATTCTTATTGGAGAAAGCATTGAAAGATGTTCCTTTTTCTAGAATGGGTTTTCCGACAGTCAACTTTTTTTCTAGTAAAGTCCTTGGTGGTCTAGTGGCTAGGATCCAGCACTCTCACTGCTGTGGCCCGGGTTCGATTCCCGGTCAGGTCTATTATAATAGACGGAAAGACAGAAAATTCTTATTGGAGAAAGCATTGAAAGATGTTCCTTTTTCTAGAATGGGTTTTCTGACAGTCAACTTTTTTTCTAGTAAAGTCCTTGGTGGTCTAGTGGCTAGGATCCAGCACTCTCACTGCTGTGGCCCGGGTTCGATTCCCGGTCGGGTCTATTATAATAGACGGAAAGACAGAAAATTCTTATTGGAGAAAGCATTGAAAGATGTTCCTTTTTCTAGAATGGGTTTTCCGACAGTCAACTTTTTTTCTAGTAAAGTCCTTGGTGGTCTAGTGGCTAGGATCCAGCACTCTCACTGCTGTGGCCCGGGTTCGATTCCCGGTCAGGTCTATTATAATAGACGGAAAGACAGAATTTTTTTTATCGGAGAAAGCATTGAAAGAGGTTCCTTTTATAAAATGGATTTGACGACAGTCAACTTTTTTCTAGTAAAGTCCTTGGTGGTCTAGTGGCTAGGATCCAGCACTCTCACTGCTGTGGCCCGGGTTTGATTCCCGGTCAGGGAAACTATGACAGACAGACAGACAGACAGACAGACAGACAGACAGACAGACAGACAGACAGACAGACAGACAGACAGACAGACAGACAGACAGACAGACAGACAGACAGACAGACAGACAATTCTTATCGGAGAAAGCATTGAAAGAGGTTCCTTTTATAAAATGGATTTGACGACAGTCAACTTTTTTCTAGTAAAGTCCTTGGTGGTCTAGTGGCTAGGATCCAGCACTCTCACTGCTGTGGCCCGGGTTTGATTCCCGGTCAGGGAAACTATGACAGACAGACAGACAGACAGACAGACAGACAGACAGACAGACAGACAGACAGACAGACAGACAGACAGACAGACAGACAGACAGACAGACAGACAGACAGACAGACAATTCTTATCGGAGAAAGCATTGAAAGAGGTTCCTTTTATAAAATGGATTTGACGACAGTCAACTTTTTTCTAGTAAAGTCCTTGGTGGTCTAGTGGCTAGGATCCAGCACTCTCACTGCTGTGGCCCGGGTTTGATTCCCGGTCAGGGAAACTATGACAGACAGACAGACAGACAGACAGACAGACAGACAGACAGACAGACAGACAGACAGACAGACAGACAGACAGACAGACAGACAGACAGACAGACAGACAGACAGACAGACAGACAGACAGACAGACAATTCTTATCGGAGAAAGCATTGAAAGAGGTTCCTTTTATAAAATGGATTTGACGACAGTCAACTTTTTTCTAGTAAAGTCCTTGGTGGTCTAGTGGCTAGGATCCAGCACTCTCACTGCTGTGGCCCGGGTTTGATTCCCGGTCAGGGAAACTATGACAGACAGACAGACAGACAGACAGACAGACAGACAGACAGACAGACAGACAGACAGACAGACAGACAGACAGACAGACAGACAGACAGACAGACAGACAGACAGACAGACAGACAGACAGACAGACAGACAGACAGACAGACAGACAGACAGACAGACAGACAGACAGACAGACAGACAATTCTTATCGGAGAAAGCATTGAAAGAGGTTCCTTTTATAAAATGGATTTGACGACAGTCAACTTTTTTCTAGTAAAGTCCTTGGTGGTCTAGTGGCTAGGATCCAGCACTCTCACTGCTGTGGCCCGGGTTTGATTCCCGGTCAGGGAAACTATGACAGACAGACAGACAGACAGACAGACAGACAGACAGACAGACAGACAGACAGACAGACAGACAGACAGACAGACAGACAGACAGACAGACAGACAGACAGACAGACAATTCTTATCGGAGAAAGCATTGAAAGAGGTTCCTTTTATAAAATGGATTTGACGACAGTCAACTTTTTTCTAGTAAAGTCCTTGGTGGTCTAGTGGCTAGGATCCAGCACTCTCACTGCTGTGGCCCGGGTTTGATTCCCGGTCAGGGAAACTATGACAGACAGACAGACAGACAGACAGACAGACAGACAGACAGACAGACAGACAGACAGACAGACAGACAGACAGACAGACAGACAGACAGACAGACAGACAGACAGACAGACAGACAGACAGACAGACAGACAGACAGACAGACAGACAGACAGACAGACAGACAGACAGACAGACAGACAGACAGACAGACAGACAGACAGACAGACAGACAGACAGACAGACAGACAGACAGACAGACAGACAGACAGACAGACAGACAGACAGACAGACAGACAGACAGACAGACAGACAGACAGACAGACAGACAGACAGACAGACAGACAGACAGACAGACAGACAGACAGACAGACAGACAGACAGACAGACAGACAGACAGACAGACAGACAGACAGACAGACAGACAGACAGACAGACAGACAGACAGACAGACAGACAGACAGACAGACAGACAGACAGACAGACAGACAGACAGACAGACAGACAGACAGACAGACAGACAGACAGACAGACAGACAGACAGACAGACAGACAGACAGACAGACAGACAGACAGACAGACAGACAGACAGACAGACAGACAGACAATTCTTATTGGAGAAAGCATTGAAAGAGGTTCCTTTTATAGAATGGATTTGACGACAGTCAACTTTTTTTCTAGTAAAGTCCTTGGTGGTCTAGTGGCTAGAATCCAGCACTTTCACTGCTGTGGCCCGGTTTCGATTCCAGGTCAGGGAAACTGTTACACGCAGATAGAAAATTTCTCTTGAGGAATTGGAAAGAAAATTGAAAGAAAGATGTTCCTTTTTCTAGAATGGGTTTTCCGACAGTACACTTTTTTCCTGTTCATTCCCTGATGGACTAGTGGCTAGGATCCAGCACTCTCACTGCTGTGGCCCGGGTTCGATTCCCGGTCAGGTCTATTATAATAGACGGAAAGACAGAAAATTCTTATTGGAGAAAGCATTGAAAGATGTTCCTTTTTCTAGAATGGGTTTTCCGACAGTCAACTTTTTTTCTAGTAAAGTCTTTGGTGGTCTAGTGGCTAGGATCCAGCACTCTCACTGCTGTGGCCCGGGTTCGATTCCCGGTCAGGTCTATTATAATAGACGGAAAGACAGAAAATTCTTATTGGAGAAAGCATTGAAAGATGTTCCTTTTTCTAGAATGGGTTTTCCGACAGTCAACTTTTTTTTCTAGTAAAGTCCTTGGTGGTCTAGTGGCTAGGATCCAGCACTCTCACTGCTGTGGCCCGGGTTCGATTCCCGGTCAGGTCTATTATAATAGACGGAAAGACAGAAAATTCTTAATGGAGAAAGCATTGAAAGATGTTCCTTTTTCTAGAATGGGTTTTCCGACAGTCAACTTTTTTTCTAGTAAAGTCTTTGGTGGTCTAGTGGCTAGGATCCAGCACTCTCACTGCTGTGGCCCGGGTTCGATTCCCGGTCAGGTCTATTATAATAGACGGAAAGACAGAAAATTCTTATTGGAGAAAGCATTGAAAGATGTTCCTTTTTCTAGAATGGGTTTTCCGACAGTCAACTTTTTTTCTAGTAAAGTCCTTGGTGGTCTAGTGGCTAGGATCCAGCACTCTCACTGCTGTGGCCCGGGTTCGATTCCCGGTCAGGTCTATTATAATAGACGGAAAGACAGAAAATTCTTATTGGAGAAAGCATTGAAAGATGTTCCTTTTTCTAGAATGGGTTTTCCGACAGTCAACTTTTTTTCTAGTAAAGTCCTTGGTGGTCTAGTGGCTAGGATCCAGCACTCTCACTGCTGTGGCCCGGGTTCGATTCCCGGTCGGGTCTATTATAATAGACGGAAAGACAGAAAATTCTTATTGGAGAAAGCATTGAAAGATGTTCCTTTTTCTAGAATGGGTTTTCCGACAGTCAACTTTTTTTCTAGTAAAGTCCTTGGTGGTCTAGTGGCTAGGATCCAGCACTCTCACTGCTGTGGCCCGGGTTCGATTCCCGGTCAGGTCTATTATAATAGACGGAAAGACAGAATTTTTTTTATCGGAGAAAGCATTGAAAGAGGTTCCTTTTATAAAATGGATTTGACGACAGTCAACTTTTTTCTAGTAAAGTCCTTGGTGGTCTAGTGGCTAGGATCCAGCACTCTCACTGCTGTGGCCCGGGTTTGATTCCCGGTCAGGGAAACTATGACAGACAGACAGACAGACAGACAGACAGACAGACAGACAGACAGACAGACAGACAGACAGACAGACAGACAGACAGACAGACAGACAGACAGACAGACAGACAGACAGACAGACAATTCTTATCGGAGAAAGCATTGAAAGAGGTTCCTTTTATAAAATCGATTTGACGACAGTCAACTTTTTTCTAGTAAAGTCCTTGGTGGTCTAGTGGCTAGGATCCAGCACTCTCACTGCTGTGGCCCGGGTTTGATTCCCGGTCAGGGAAACTATGACAGACAGACAGACAGACAGACAGACAGACAGACAGACAGACAGACAGACAGACAGACAGACAGACAGACAGACAGACAGACAGACAGACAGACAGACAGACAGACAGACAGACAGACAGACAGACAGACAGACAGACAGACAGACAGACAGACAGACAGACAGACAGACAGACAGACAGACAGACAGACAGACAGACAGACAGACAGACAGACAGACAGACAGACAGACAGACAGACAGACAGACAGACAGACAGACAGACAGACAGACAGACAGACAGACAGACAGACAGACAGACAGACAGACAGACAGACAGACAGACAGACAGACAGACAGACAGACAGACAGACAGACAGACAGACAGACAGACAGACAGACAGACAGACAGACAGACAGACAGACAGACAGACAGACAGACAGACAGACAGACAGACAGACAGACAGACAGACAGACAGACAGACAGACAGACAGACAGACAGACAGACAGACAGACAGACAGACAGACAGACAGACAGACAGACAGACAGACAGACAGACAGACAGACAGACAGACAGACAGACAGACAGACAATTCTTATTGGAGAAAGCATTGAAAGAGGTTCCTTTTATAGAATGGATTTGACGACAGTCAACTTTTTTTCTAGTAAAGTCCTTGGTGGTCTAGTGGCTAGAATCCAGCACTTTCACTGCTGTGGCCCGGTTTCGATTCCAGGTCAGGGAAACTGTTACACGCAGATAGAAAATTTCTCTTGAGGAATTGGAAAGAAAATTGAAAGATGTTCCTTTTTCTAGAATGGGTTTTCCGACAGTACACTTTTTTCCTGTTCATTCCCTGATGGACTAGTGGCTAGGATCCAGCACTCTCACTGCTGTGGCCCGGGTTCGATTCCCGGTCAGGTCTATTATAATAGACGGAAAGACAGAAAATTCTTATTGGAGAAAGCATTGAAAGATGTTCCTTTTTCTAGAATGGGTTTTCCGACAGTCAACTTTTTTTCTAGTAAAGTCTTTGGTGGTCTAGTGGCTAGGATCCAGCACTCTCACTGCTGTGGCCCGGGTTCGATTCCCGGTCAGGTCTATTATAATAGACGGAAAGACAGAAAATTCTTATTGGAGAAAGCATTGAAAGATGTTCCTTTTTCTAGAATGGGTTTTCCGACAGTCAACTTTTTTTTCTAGTAAAGTCCTTGGTGGTCTAGTGGCTAGGATCCAGCACTCTCACTGCTGTGGCCCGGGTTCGATTCCCGGTCAGGTCTATTATAATAGACGGAAAGACAGAAAATTCTTAATGGAGAAAGCATTGAAAGATGTTCCTTTTTCTAGAATGGGTTTTCCGACAGTCAACTTTTTTTCTAGTAAAGTCTTTGGTGGTCTAGTGGCTAGGATCCAGCACTCTCACTGCTGTGGCCCGGGTTCGATTCCCGGTCAGGTCTATTATAATAGACGGAAAGACAGAAAATTCTTATTGGAGAAAGCATTGAAAGATGTTCCTTTTTCTAGAATGGGTTTTCCGACAGTCAACTTTTTTTCTAGTAAAGTCCTTGGTGGTCTAGTGGCTAGGATCCAGCACTCTCACTGCTGTGGCCCGGGTTCGATTCCCGGTCAGGTCTATTATAATAGACGGAAAGACAGAAAATTCTTATTGGAGAAAGCATTGAAAGATGTTCCTTTTTCTAGAATGGGTTTTCCGACAGTCAACTTTTTTTCTAGTAAAGTCCTTGGTGGTCTAGTGGCTAGGATCCAGCACTCTCACTGCTGTGGCCCGGGTTCGATTCCCGGTCGGGTCTATTATAATAGACGGAAAGACAGAAAATTCTTATTGGAGAAAGCATTGAAAGATGTTCCTTTTTCTAGAATGGGTTTTCCGACAGTCAACTTTTTTTCTAGTAAAGTCCTTGGTGGTCTAGTGGCTAGGATCCAGCACTCTCACTGCTGTGGCCCGGGTTCGATTCCCGGTCAGGTCTATTATAATAGACGGAAAGACAGAATTTTTTTTATCGGAGAAAGCATTGAAAGAGGTTCCTTTTATAAAATGGATTTGACGACAGTCAACTTTTTTCTAGTAAAGTCCTTGGTGGTCTAGTGGCTAGGATCCAGCACTCTCACTGCTGTGGCCCGGGTTTGATTCCCGGTCAGGGAAACTATGACAGACAGACAGACAGACAGACAGACAGACAGACAGACAGACAGACAGACAGACAGACAGACAGACAGACAGACAGACAGACAGACAGACAGACAGACAGACAGACAGACAGACAATTCTTATCGGAGAAAGCATTGAAAGAGGTTCCTTTTATAAAATCGATTTGACGACAGTCAACTTTTTTCTAGTAAAGTCCTTGGTGGTCTAGTGGCTAGGATCCAGCACTCTCACTGCTGTGGCCCGGGTTTGATTCCCGGTCAGGGAAACTATGACAGACAGACAGACAGACAGACAGACAGACAGACAGACAGACAGACAGACAGACAGACAGACAGACAGACAGACAGACAGACAGACAGACAGACAGACAGACAGACAGACAGACAGACAGACAGACAGACAGACAGACAGACAGACAGACAGACAGACAGACAGACAGACAGACAGACAGACAGACAGACAGACAGACAGACAGACAGACAGACAGACAGACAGACAGACAGACAGACAGACAGACAGACAGACAGACAGACAGACAGACAGACAGACAGACAGACAGACAGACAGACAGACAGACAGACAGACAGACAGACAGACAGACAGACAGACAGACAGACAGACAGACAGACAGACAGACAGACAGACAGACAGACAGACAGACAATTCTTATTGGAGAAAGCATTGAAAGAGGTTCCTTTTATAGAATGGATTTGACGACAGTCAACTTTTTTTCTAGTAAAGTCCTTGGTGGTCTAGTGGCTAGAATCCAGCACTTTCACTGCTGTGGCCCGGTTTCGATTCCAGGTCAGGGAAACTGTTACACGCAGATAGAAAATTTCTCTTGAGGAATTGGAAAGAAAATTGAAAGATGTTCCTTTTTCTAGAATGGGTTTTCCGACAGTACACTTTTTTCCTGTTCATTCCCTGATGGACTAGTGGCTAGGATCCAGCACTCTCACTGCTGTGGCCCGGGTTCGATTCCCGGTCAGGTCTATTATAATAGACGGAAAGACAGAAAATTCTTATTGGAGAAAGCATTGAAAGATGTTCCTTTTTCTAGAATGGGTTTTCCGACAGTCAACTTTTTTTCTAGTAAAGTCTTTGGTGGTCTAGTGGCTAGGATCCAGCACTCTCACTGCTGTGGCCCGGGTTCGATTCCCGGTCAGGTCTATTATAATAGACGGAAAGACAGAAAATTCTTATTGGAGAAAGCATTGAAAGATGTTCCTTTTTCTAGAATGGGTTTTCCGACAGTCAACTTTTTTTTCTAGTAAAGTCCTTGGTGGTCTAGTGGCTAGGATCCAGCACTCTCACTGCTGTGGCCCGGGTTCGATTCCCGGTCAGGTCTATTATAATAGACGGAAAGACAGAAAATTCTTAATGGAGAAAGCATTGAAAGATGTTCCTTTTTCTAGAATGGGTTTTCCGACAGTCAACTTTTTTTCTAGTAAAGTCTTTGGTGGTCTAGTGGCTAGGATCCAGCACTCTCACTGCTGTGGCCCGGGTTCGATTCCCGGTCAGGTCTATTATAATAGACGGAAAGACAGAAAATTCTTATTGGAGAAAGCATTGAAAGATGTTCCTTTTTCTAGAATGGGTTTTCCGACAGTCAACTTTTTTTCTAGTAAAGTCCTTGGTGGTCTAGTGGCTAGGATCCAGCACTCTCACTGCTGTGGCCCGGGTTCGATTCCCGGTCAGGTCTATTATAATAGACGGAAAGACAGAAAATTCTTATTGGAGAAAGCATTGAAAGATGTTCCTTTTTCTAGAATGGGTTTTCTGACAGTCAACTTTTTTTCTAGTAAAGTCCTTGGTGGTCTAGTGGCTAGGATCCAGCACTCTCACTGCTGTGGCCCGGGTTCGATTCCCGGTCGGGTCTATTATAATAGACGGAAGGAAAGACAGAAAATTCTTATTGGAGAAAGCATTGAAAGATGTTCCTTTTTCTAGAATGGGTTTTCCGACAGTCAACTTTTTTTCTAGTAAAGTCCTTGGTGGTCTAGTGGCTAGGATCCAGCACTCTCACTGCTGTGGCCCGGGTTCGATTCCCGGTCAGGTCTATTATAATAGACGGAAAGACAGAATTTTTTTTATCGGAGAAAGCATTGAAAGAGGTTCCTTTTATAAAATGGATTTGACGACAGTCAACTTTTTTCTAGTAAAGTCCTTGGTGGTCTAGTGGCTAGGATCCAGCACTCTCACTGCTGTGGCCCGGGTTTGATTCCCGGTCAGGGAAACTATGACAGACAGACAGACAGACAGACAGACAGACAGACAGACAGACAGACAGACAGACAGACAGACAGACAGACAGACAGACAGACAGACAGACAGACAGACAGACAGACAGACAGACAGACAGACAGACAGACAGACAGACAGACAGACAGACAGACAGACAGACAGACAGACAGACAGACAGACAGACAGACAGACAGACAGACAGACAGACAGACAATTCTTATCGGAGAAAGCATTGAAAGAGGTTCCTTTTATAAAATGGATTTGACGACAGTCAACTTTTTTCTAGTAAAGTCCTTGGTGGTCTAGTGGCTAGGATCCAGCACTCTCACTGCTGTGGCCCGGGTTTGATTCCCGGTCAGGGAAACTATGACAGACAGACAGACAGACAGACAGACAGACAGACAGACAGACAGACAGACAGACAGACAGACAGACAGACAGACAGACAGACAGACAGACAGACAGACAGACAGACAGACAGACAGACAGACAGACAGACAGACAGACAGACAGACAGACAGACAGACAGACAGACAGACAGACAGACAGACAGACAGACAGACAGACAGACAGACAGACAGACAGACAGACAGACAGACAGACAGACAGACAGACAGACAGACAGACAGACAGACAGACAGACAGACAGACAGACAGACAGACAGACAGACAGACAGACAGACAGACAGACAGACAGACAATTCTTATTGGAGAAAGCATTGAAAGAGGTTCCTTTTATAGAATGGATTTGACGACAGTCAACTTTTTTTCTAGTAAAGTCCTTGGTGGTCTAGTGGCTAGAATCCAGCACTTTCACTGCTGTGGCCCGGTTTCGATTCCAGGTCAGGGAAACTGTTACACGCAGATAGAAAATTTCTCTTGAGGAATTGGAAAGAAAATTGAAAGATGTTCCTTTTTCTAGAATGGGTTTTCCGACAGTACACTTTTTTCCTGTTCATTCCCTGATGGACTAGTGGCTAGGATCCAGCACTCTCACTGCTGTGGCCCGGGTTCGATTCCCGGTCAGGTCTATTATAATAGACGGAAAGACAGAAAATTCTTATTGGAGAAAGCATTGAAAGATGTTCCTTTTTCTAGAATGGGTTTTCCGACAGTCAACTTTTTTTCTAGTAAAGTCTTTGGTGGTCTAGTGGCTAGGATCCAGCACTCTCACTGCTGTGGCCCGGGTTCGATTCCCGGTCAGGTCTATTATAATAGACGGAAAGACAGAAAATTCTTATTGGAGAAAGCATTGAAAGATGTTCCTTTTTCTAGAATGGGTTTTCCGACAGTCAACTTTTTTTTCTAGTAAAGTCCTTGGTGGTCTAGTGGCTAGGATCCAGCACTCTCACTGCTGTGGCCCGGGTTCGATTCCCGGTCAGGTCTATTATAATAGACGGAAAGACAGAAAATTCTTAATGGAGAAAGCATTGAAAGATGTTCCTTTTTCTAGAATGGGTTTTCCGACAGTCAACTTTTTTTCTAGTAAAGTCTTTGGTGGTCTAGTGGCTAGGATCCAGCACTCTCACTGCTGTGGCCCGGGTTCGATTCCCGGTCAGGTCTATTATAATAGACGGAAAGACAGAAAATTCTTATTGGAGAAAGCATTGAAAGATGTTCCTTTTTCTAGAATGGGTTTTCCGACAGTCAACTTTTTTTCTAGTAAAGTCCTTGGTGGTCTAGTGGCTAGGATCCAGCACTCTCACTGCTGTGGCCCGGGTTCGATTCCCGGTCAGGTCTATTATAATAGACGGAAAGACAGAAAATTCTTATTGGAGAAAGCATTGAAAGATGTTCCTTTTTCTAGAATGGGTTTTCTGACAGTCAACTTTTTTTCTAGTAAAGTCCTTGGTGGTCTAGTGGCTAGGATCCAGCACTCTCACTGCTGTGGCCCGGGTTCGATTCCCGGTCGGGTCTATTATAATAGACGGAAAGACAGAAAATTCTTATTGGAGAAAGCATTGAAAGATGTTCCTTTTTCTAGAATGGGTTTTCCGACAGTCAACTTTTTTTCTAGTAAAGTCCTTGGTGGTCTAGTGGCTAGGATCCAGCACTCTCACTGCTGTGGCCCGGGTTCGATTCCCGGTCAGGTCTATTATAATAGACGGAAAGACAGAATTTTTTTTATCGGAGAAAGCATTGAAAGAGGTTCCTTTTATAAAATGGATTTGACGACAGTCAACTTTTTTCTAGTAAAGTCCTTGGTGGTCTAGTGGCTAGGATCCAGCACTCTCACTGCTGTGGCCCGGGTTTGATTCCCGGTCAGGGAAACTATGACAGACAGACAGACAGACAGACAGACAGACAGACAGACAGACAGACAGACAGACAGACAGACAGACAGACAGACAGACAGACAGACAGACAGACAGACAGACAGACAGACAGACAGACAGACAGACAGACAGACAGACAGACAGACAGACAGACAGACAGACAGACAGACAGACAATTCTTATCGGAGAAAGCATTGAAAGAGGTTCCTTTTATAAAATGGATTTGACGACAGTCAACTTTTTTCTAGTAAAGTCCTTGGTGGTCTAGTGGCTAGGATCCAGCACTCTCACTGCTGTGGCCCGGGTTTGATTCCCGGTCAGGGAAACTATGACAGACAGACAGACAGACAGACAGACAGACAGACAGACAGACAGACAGACAGACAGACAGACAGACAGACAGACAGACAGACAGACAGACAGACAGACAGACAGACAGACAGACAGACAGACAGACAGACAGACAGACAGACAGACAGACAGACAGACAGACAGACAGACAGACAGACAGACAGACAGACAGACAGACAGACAGACAGACAGACAGACAGACAGACAGACAGACAGACAGACAGACAGACAGACAGACAGACAGACAGACAGACAGACAATTCTTATTGGAGAAAGCATTGAAAGAGGTTCCTTTTATAGAATGGATTTGACGACAGTCAACTTTTTTTCTAGTAAAGTCCTTGGTGGTCTAGTGGCTAGAATCCAGCACTTTCACTGCTGTGGCCCGGTTTCGATTCCAGGTCAGGGAAACTGTTACACGCAGATAGAAAATTTCTCTTGAGGAATTGGAAAGAAAATTGAAAGATGTTCCTTTTTCTAGAATGGGTTTTCCGACAGTACACTTTTTTCCTGTTCATTCCCTGATGGACTAGTGGCTAGGATCCAGCACTCTCACTGCTGTGGCCCGGGTTCGATTCCCGGTCAGGTCTATTATAATAGACGGAAAGACAGAAAATTCTTATTGGAGAAAGCATTGAAAGATGTTCCTTTTTCTAGAATGGGTTTTCCGACAGTCAACTTTTTTTCTAGTAAAGTCTTTGGTGGTCTAGTGGCTAGGATCCAGCACTCTCACTGCTGTGGCCCGGGTTCGATTCCCGGTCAGGTCTATTATAATAGACGGAAAGACAGAAAATTCTTATTGGAGAAAGCATTGAAAGATGTTCCTTTTTCTAGAATGGGTTTTCCGACAGTCAACTTTTTTTTCTAGTAAAGTCCTTGGTGGTCTAGTGGCTAGGATCCAGCACTCTCACTGCTGTGGCCCGGGTTCGATTCCCGGTCAGGTCTATTATAATAGACGGAAAGACAGAAAATTCTTATTGGAGAAAGCATTGAAAGATGTTCCTTTTTCTAGAATGGGTTTTCCGACAGTCAACTTTTTTTCTAGTAAAGTCTTTGGTGGTCTAGTGGCTAGGATCCAGCACTCTCACTGCTGTGGCCCGGGTTCGATTCCCGGTCAGGTCTATTATAATAGACGGAAAGACAGAAAATTCTTATTGGAGAAAGCATTGAAAGATGTTCCTTTTTCTAGAATGGGTTTTCCGACAGTCAACTTTTTTTTCTAGTAAAGTCCTTGGTGGTCTAGTGGCTAGGATCCAGCACTCTCACTGCTGTGGCCCGGGTTCGATTCCCGGTCAGGTCTATTATAATAGACGGAAAGACAGAAAATTCTTAATGGAGAAAGCATTGAAAGATGTTCCTTTTTCTAGAATGGGTTTTCCGACAGTCAACTTTTTTTCTAGTAAAGTCTTTGGTGGTCTAGTGGCTAGGATCCAGCACTCTCACTGCTGTGGCCCGGGTTCGATTCCCGGTCAGGTCTATTATAATAGACGGAAAGACAGAAAATTCTTATTGGAGAAAGCATTGAAAGATGTTCCTTTTTCTAGAATGGGTTTTCCGACAGTCAACTTTTTTTCTAGTAAAGTCCTTGGTGGTCTAGTGGCTAGGATCCAGCACTCTCACTGCTGTGGCCCGGGTTCGATTCCCGGTCAGGTCTATTATAATAGACGGAAAGACAGAAAATTCTTATTGGAGAAAGCATTGAAAGATGTTCCTTTTTCTAGAATGGGTTTTCTGACAGTCAACTTTTTTTCTAGTAAAGTCCTTGGTGGTCTAGTGGCTAGGATCCAGCACTCTCACTGCTGTGGCCCGGGTTCGATTCCCGGTCGGGTCTATTATAATAGACGGAAAGACAGAAAATTCTTATTGGAGAAAGCATTGAAAGATGTTCCTTTTTCTAGAATGGGTTTTCCGACAGTCAACTTTTTTTCTAGTAAAGTCCTTGGTGGTCTAGTGGCTAGGATCCAGCACTCTCACTGCTGTGGCCCGGGTTCGATTCCCGGTCAGGTCTATTATAATAGACGGAAAGACAGAATTTTTTTTATCGGAGAAAGCATTGAAAGAGGTTCCTTTTATAAAATGGATTTGACGACAGTCAACTTTTTTCTAGTAAAGTCCTTGGTGGTCTAGTGGCTAGGATCCAGCACTCTCACTGCTGTGGCCCGGGTTTGATTCCCGGTCAGGGAAACTATGACAGACAGACAGACAGACAGACAGACAGACAGACAGACAGACAGACAGACAGACAGACAGACAGACAGACAGACAGACAGACAGACAGACAGACAGACAGACAGACAGACAGACAGACAGACAGACAGACAGACAGACAGACAGACAGACAGACAGACAGACAGACAGACAGACAGACAGACAGACAGACAGACAGACAGACAGACAGACAGACAGACAGACAGACAGACAGACAGACAGACAGACAGACAGACAGACAGACAGACAGACAGACAGACAGACAGACAGACAGACAGACAGACAGACAGACAGACAGACAGACAGACAGACAGACAGACAGACAGACAGACAGACAGACAGACAGACAGACAGACAGACAGACAGACAGACAGACAGACAGACAGACAGACAGACAGACAGACAGACAGACAGACAGACAGACAGACAGACAGACAGACAGACAGACAGACAGACAGACAGACAGACAGACAGACAGACAGACAGACAGACAGACAGACAGACAGACAGACAGACAGACAGACAGACAGACAGACAGACAGACAGACAGACAGACAGACAGACAGACAGACAGACAGACAGACAGACAGACAGACAGACAGACAGACAGACAGACAGACAGACAGACAGACAGACAGACAATTCTTATCGGAGAAAGCATTGAAAGAGGTTCCTTTTATAAAATGGATTTGACGACAGTCAACTTTTTTCTAGTAAAGTCCTTGGTGGTCTAGTGGCTAGGATCCAGCACTCTCACTGCTGTGGCCCGGGTTTGATTCCCGGTCAGGGAAACTATGACAGACAGACAGACAGACAGACAGACAGACAGACAGACAGACAGACAGACAGACAGACAGACAGACAGACAGACAGACAGACAGACAGACAGACAGACAGACAGACAGACAGACAGACAGACAGACAGACAGACAGACAGACAGACAGACAGACAGACAGACAGACAGACAGACAGACAGACAGACAGACAGACAGACAGACAGACAGACAGACAGACAGACAGACAGACAGACAGACAATTCTTATTGGAGAAAGCATTGAAAGAGGTTCCTTTTATAGAATGGATTTGACGACAGTCAACTTTTTTTCTAGTAAAGTCCTTGGTGGTCTAGTGGCTAGAATCCAGCACTTTCACTGCTGTGGCCCGGTTTCGATTCCAGGTCAGGGAAACTGTTACACGCAGATAGAAAATTTCTCTTGAGGAATTGGAAAGAAAATTGAAAGATGTTCCTTTTTCTAGAATGGGTTTTCCGACAGTACACTTTTTTCCTGTTCATTCCCTGATGGACTAGTGGCTAGGATCCAGCACTCTCACTGCTGTGGCCCGGGTTCGATTCCCGGTCAGGTCTATTATAATAGACGGAAAGACAGAAAATTCTTATTGGAGAAAGCATTGAAAGATGTTCCTTTTTCTAGAATGGGTTTTCCGACAGTCAACTTTTTTTCTAGTAAAGTCTTTGGTGGTCTAGTGGCTAGGATCCAGCACTCTCACTGCTGTGGCCCGGGTTCGATTCCCGGTCAGGTCTATTATAATAGACGGAAAGACAGAAAATTCTTATTGGAGAAAGCATTGAAAGATGTTCCTTTTTCTAGAATGGGTTTTCCGACAGTCAACTTTTTTTTCTAGTAAAGTCCTTGGTGGTCTAGTGGCTAGGATCCAGCACTCTCACTGCTGTGGCCCGGGTTCGATTCCCGGTCAGGTCTATTATAATAGACGGAAAGACAGAAAATTCTTAATGGAGAAAGCATTGAAAGATGTTCCTTTTTCTAGAATGGGTTTTCCGACAGTCAACTTTTTTTCTAGTAAAGTCTTTGGTGGTCTAGTGGCTAGGATCCAGCACTCTCACTGCTGTGGCCCGGGTTCGATTCCCGGTCAGGTCTATTATAATAGACGGAAAGACAGAAAATTCTTATTGGAGAAAGCATTGAAAGATGTTCCTTTTTCTAGAATGGGTTTTCCGACAGTCAACTTTTTTTCTAGTAAAGTCCTTGGTGGTCTAGTGGCTAGGATCCAGCACTCTCACTGCTGTGGCCCGGGTTCGATTCCCGGTCAGGTCTATTATAATAGACGGAAAGACAGAAAATTCTTATTGGAGAAAGCATTGAAAGATGTTCCTTTTTCTAGAATGGGTTTTCTGACAGTCAACTTTTTTTCTAGTAAAGTCCTTGGTGGTCTAGTGGCTAGGATCCAGCACTCTCACTGCTGTGGCCCGGGTTCGATTCCCGGTCGGGTCTATTATAATAGACGGAAAGACAGAAAATTCTTATTGGAGAAAGCATTGAAAGATGTTCCTTTTTCTAGAATGGGTTTTCCGACAGTCAACTTTTTTTCTAGTAAAGTCCTTGGTGGTCTAGTGGCTAGGATCCAGCACTCTCACTGCTGTGGCCCGGGTTCGATTCCCGGTCAGGTCTATTATAATAGACGGAAAGACAGAATTTTTTTTATCGGAGAAAGCATTGAAAGAGGTTCCTTTTATAAAATGGATTTGACGACAGTCAACTTTTTTCTAGTAAAGTCCTTGGTGGTCTAGTGGCTAGGATCCAGCACTCTCACTGCTGTGGCCCGGGTTTGATTCCCGGTCAGGGAAACTATGACAGACAGACAGACAGACAGACAGACAGACAGACAGACAGACAGACAGACAGACAGACAGACAGACAGACAGACAGACAGACAGACAGACAGACAGACAGACAGACAGACAGACAGACAGACAGACAGACAGACAGACAGACAGACAGACAGACAATTCTTATCGGAGAAAGCATTGAAAGAGGTTCCTTTTATAAAATGGATTTGACGACAGTCAACTTTTTTCTAGTAAAGTCCTTGGTGGTCTAGTGGCTAGGATCCAGCACTCTCACTGCTGTGGCCCGGGTTTGATTCCCGGTCAGGGAAACTATGACAGACAGACAGACAGACAGACAGACAGACAGACAGACAGACAGACAGACAGACAGACAGACAGACAGACAGACAGACAGACAGACAGACAGACAGACAGACAGACAGACAGACAGACAGACAGACAGACAGACAGACAGACAATTCTTATCGGAGAAAGCATTGAAAGAGGTTCCTTTTATAAAATGGATTTGACGACAGTCAACTTTTTTCTAGTAAAGTCCTTGGTGGTCTAGTGGCTAGGATCCAGCACTCTCACTGCTGTGGCCCGGGTTTGATTCCCGGTCAGGGAAACTATGACAGACAGACAGACAGACAGACAGACAGACAGACAGACAGACAGACAGACAGACAGACAGACAGACAGACAGACAGACAGACAGACAGACAGACAGACAGACAGACAGACAGACAGACAGACAGACAGACAGACAGACAGACAGACAGACAGACAGACAGACAGACAGACAGACAGACAGACAGACAGACAGACAGACAGACAGACAGACAGACAGACAGACAGACAGACAGACAGACAGACAGACAGACAGACAGACAGACAGACAGACAGACAGACAGACAGACAGACAGACAATTCTTATTGGAGAAAGCATTGAAAGAGGTTCCTTTTATAGAATGGATTTGACGACAGTCAACTTTTTTTCTAGTAAAGTCCTTGGTGGTCTAGTGGCTAGAATCCAGCACTTTCACTGCTGTGGCCCGGTTTCGATTCCAGGTCAGGGAAACTGTTACACGCAGATAGAAAATTTCTCTTGAGGAATTGGAAAGAAAATTGAAAGATGTTCCTTTTTCTAGAATGGGTTTTCCGACAGTACACTTTTTTCCTGTTCATTCCCTGATGGACTAGTGGCTAGGATCCAGCACTCTCACTGCTGTGGCCCGGGTTCGATTCCCGGTCAGGTCTATTATAATAGACGGAAAGACAGAAAATTCTTATTGGAGAAAGCATTGAAAGAATAGACGGAAAGACAGAAAATTCTTATTGGAGAAAGCATTGAAAGATGTTCCTTTTTCTAGAATGGGTTTTCCGACAGTCAACTTTTTTTCTAGTAAAGTCTTTGGTGGTCTAGTGGCTAGGATCCAGCACTCTCACTGCTGTGGCCCGGGTTCGATTCCCTGGTCAGGTCCTATTATAATAGACGGAAAGACAGAAAATTCTTATTGGAGAAAGCATTGAAAGATGTTCCTTTTTCTAGAATGGGTTTTTCCGGACAGTCAACTTTTTTTTCTAGTAAAGTCCTTGGTGGTCTAGTGGCTAGGATCCAGCACTCTCACTGCTGTGGCCCGGGTTCGATTCCCGGTCAGGTCTATTATAATAGACGGAAAGACAGAAAATTCTTATTGGAGAAAGCATTGAAAGATGTTCCTTTTTTCTAGAATGGGTTTTCCGACAGTCAACTTTTTTTCTAGTAAAGTCTTTGGTGGTCTAGTGGCTAGGATCCAGCACTCTCACTGCTGTGGCCCGGGTTCGATTCCCGGTCAAGGTCTATTATAATAGACGGAAAGACAGAAAATTCTTATTGGAGAAAGCATTGAAAGATGTTCCTTTTTCTAGAATGGGTTTTTCCGACAGTCAACTTTTTTTTCTAGTAAAGTCCTTGGTGGTCTAGTGGCTAGGATCCAGCACTCTCACTGCTGTGGCCCGGGTTCGATTCCCCGGTCAGGTCTATTATAATAGACGGAAAGACAGAAAATTCTTAATGGAGAAAGCATTGAAAGATGTTCCTTTTTCTAGAATGGGTTTTCCGACAGTCAACTTTTTTTTCTAGTAAAGTCTTTGGTGGTCTAGTGGCTAGGATCCAGCACTCTCACTGCTGTGGCCCGGGTTCGATTCCCCGGTCAGGTCTATTATAATAGACGGAAAGACAGAAAAATTCTTATTGGAGAAAGCATTGGAAAGATGTTCCTTTTTCTAGAATGGGTTTTCCGACAGTCAACTTTTTTTCTAGTAAAGTCCTTGGTGGTCTAGTGGCTGAGGATCCAGCACTCTCACTGCTGTGGCCCGGGTTCGATTCCCCGGTCAGGTCTATTATAATAGACGGAAAGACAGAAAATTCTTATTGGAGAGAAAGCATTGAAAGATGTTCCTTTTTCCTAGAATGGGTTTTCTGACAGTCAACTTTTTTTCTAGTAAAGTCCTTGGTGGTCTAGTGGCTAGGATCCAGCACTCTCACTGCTGTGGCCCGGGTTTCGATTCCCGGGTCGGGTCTATTATAATAGACGGAAAGACAGAAAATTCTTATTGGAGAAAGCATTGAAAGATGTTCCTTTTTCTAGAATGGGTTTTCCGACAGTCAACTTTTTTTCTAGTAAAGTCCTTGGTGTCTAGTGGCTAGGATCCAGCACTCTCACTGCTGTGGCCCGGTTCGATTCCCGGTCAGGTCTATTATAATAGACGGAAAGACAGAATTTTTTTTATCGGAGAAAGCATTGAAAGAGGTTCCTTTTATAAAATG
>NW_028283187.1:0-2500 GCF_059441175.1 Urocampus carinirostris
GGTCGGCGGCAGAAAACTTCTTAGAGGGACAAGTGGCTCTCAGCCACACGAGAATGAGCAATAACAGGTCTGTGATGCCCTTAGATGTCCGGGGCTGCACGCGCGCCACACTGAGCGTATAAGCGCGTCGTCTATCCCCGCGCCGGCAGGCGCGGGTAATCCTATGAACCCCGCTCGTGACAGGGCCTGGGGATTGCAATTATTTCCCACCAACGAGGAATTCCCAGTAAGCGCGGGTCATTAGCCTGCGTTGATTAAGTCCCTGCCCTTTGTACACACCGCCCGTCGCTACTACCGATCGGATGGCTTAGTGAGGTCCTCGGATAGTCCCCGCCGGGGCCGGCCCCGGCTCCGGCGGTGTGCCAGAAGACGGTCGAACTTGACTATCTAGAGGAAGTAAAAGTCGTAACAAGGTTTCTGTAGGTGAACCTGCAGAAGGATCATTAACGTACGAGCGGCAGCAGATCCGCCTCGGTACACCCCCGACGAGCCAGACGCCGAGGGCGGCGGGTCGTCGCAGGCGGAGGAAGAGGGTAGACCGGGACGGGACGGGACGGGGGGCGCGGCGCGGGTCACTCCCGGGCCGCGCGTCGGAGCGAGTTCGGCGGGCGCCACGCGGCGCGGCGCGAGGCGAGAAAAGGCGGCGGGCGATGTCGCGCTACCTCCGTGCGAGCGGGGTAGCGCGCTCGTCCGACGACCCCAGTAGCGCGGCGCGGCGCGACGACAGGCGACCGCCAGCGACGGGCGAAAGGCGGCGGCCGTGCGCGGGACCCCCGTAACCGGGGAATCCCCCTATGCCGACGACCCTAGCTCGGCGCGGTTCTCGCGCTTCCGGCGCGCGCTTCCGGGGCGGCACTCGCCTCGACGACCTCCCGTCCTTTAAAGGTAACGGTTCGGGCCGGCGCCCCGGCGTCCGTCCGCCCGTCGGTGTCGCGTGTCCGTGCGGCGCGGGGCTGCTCTCGGCGAGGGTCGCCGAGCAAGCGGATCCCCGCACGGATCACAACGGCCGTATGGCGGCGGCGTCGGGACGCCCGCCCGAGACGAAGGTTCAGGGCGACGAAACGGTGCTCCCACCGGCTACCTTTTTCCCCGGCCAAACGCGTCCGTCGGCCGGAGCCCTCGAGGGGCCGCGTAGCGCGCGCGTGGGCCGGCCCCCGGACACCGGAGTCCCTCCCGGGGCTCCGGACACCGGGGGTTCGGTTCCGCGCGGTCCGCCGCGGTCTCCTCTGTCCATCCATAGTCCGGGCAGGCCGCGGCCGGGTCGGGGGCCAGTCCCCCCTCGGTGTCAGCGCGGTCGCGCCGCCCTTGTAAACCAAACCCACTCGCTGACGGGTAGCAACACCCAAAGCGTCGCTTCGCGGCGCGGCGGGGCTTCCAAGTCGGATGGCCTTCCGGGGTCCGGGTAGGAGACGCCGGGGGCCGGCCTCAGCGCCGAGCCCCCGACCTACCCGGCGAGTCCGGTCGCCGAGTCGTGTCAGGCCCGAGCGGGAGACGCCGGGCGCCGGCCTCAGCGCCGAGCGCCCGACCTACCCGGGCCGACGCACGTCTCGGGCGCCGTCGCGGCCCCGAGCGGGAGACGCCGGGCGCCGGCCTCAGCGCCGCGCGCCCGACCCGCTCGGCTCGTCGCGGCGTCGCGCGTATCGCGCCCGTCGGTAACCGCGCCGCGGGTTAGGGGCTCGCTCGCGGGAGCGACCGAACGGCACCCGCGGCGCGTTCGTCTCCGGTACAAACCCTGTCGTGAATTTGTCTCCGATCGTCCCGGGCGGACGTAAAAGGGCCCAAACGTACGACTCTTAGCGGTGGATCACTCGGCTCGTGCGTCGATGAAGAACGCAGCTAGCTGCGAGAACTAATGTGATTTGCAGGACACATTGATCATCGACACTTTGAACGCACATTGCGGCCCCGGTTTTACCCCGGGGCCACGCCTGTCTGAGCGGCGCTTTCCAATCGATCGGACGCGGGCCGGGCCCTCCGCGACATTCCGCCGGTCCGTCCGGCGGGTGGCGCGAGAACCCGGTCCGCGCGGGCGAGGCTCGGGCCCTCCGCGACATTCCGCCGGTCCGCCCGGCGGGTGGCGCGCGACCCGTGTCCCCGCCCACTCCGCGGCTGGGGTTTCGCAGGGACCCCCGTCCCTTCGTACCCTCAAATACAGACTCGGGCGGCGCTCCGTGTCCGTCCGCCCGTCGGTGTCGCGCGTCCGCGCGTCCGGAGGTGCTTCTCGGCTGCCGGTGAGTACGGCTGGTACTTAGCATACCGAGAAGGTGCTCCGCGCGCGCGGCTCCGCGCGGCGGCCCGTATGGCGGCGGCGCTCGGCGCCCTCCTCAGGTAAAGGTCCCGGTCGGCGCCTCGGCGTCCGTCCGCCCGTCGGTGTCGCGTGTCCGTGCGGCGCGGGGCTGCTCTCGGCGAGGGTCGCCGAGCAAGCGGATCCCCGCACGGATCACAACGGCCGTATGGCGGCGGCGCCGGTCCCGGCGCCGGCCCCGACCGCACAGCTCTA
>NW_028283187.1:10000-15000 GCF_059441175.1 Urocampus carinirostris
ACTAGTGGCGGGCACGATTCCCCAAACACCGGTCCGATAATACGCGCGCATATCCCCAAACACCGGCCCGATAATACGCGCACAATTCCCCAAACACCGGCGCGGATTTCAGCCACTATTGGCGGGCACAAGTCCCCCAACACTAGCCCGGGATTCAGCCACTAGTGGCGGGCACGATTCCCCAAACACCGGTCCGATAATACGCGCGCATATCCCCAAACACCGGCCCGATAATACGCGCACAATTCCCCAAACACCGGCCCGGATTTCAGCCACTAGTGGCGGGCACAAGTCCCCCAACACTAGCCAAGTTCTCAGCCACTAGTGGCGGGCACAATTCCCCAAACACCGGCCCGATAATACGCGCACATTTCCCCAAACACCGGCGCGGATTTCAGCCACTATTGGCGGGCACAAGTCCCCCAACACTAGCCCGGGATTCAGCCACTAGTGGCGGGCACGATTCCCCAAACACCGGTCCGATAATACGCGCGCATATCCCCAAACACCGGCCCGATAATACGCGCACAATTCCCCAAACACCGGCGCGGATTTCAGCCACTATTGGCGGGCACAAGTCCCTCAACACTAGCCCGGGATTCAGCCACTAGTGGCGGGCACGATTCCCCAAACACCGGTCCGATAATACGCGCGCATATCCCCAAACACCGGCCCGATAATACGCGCACAATTCCCCAAACACCGGCCCGGATTTCAGCCACTAGTGGCGGGCACAAGTCCCCCAACACTAGCCAAGTTCTCAGCCACTAGTGGCGGGCACAATTCCCCAAACACCGGTCCGATAATACGCGCGCATATCCCCAAACACCGGCCCGATAATACGCGCACAATTCCCCAAACACCGGCGCGGATTTCAGCCACTATTGGCGGGCACAAGTCCCTCAACACTAGCCCGGGATTCAGCCACTAGTGGCGGGCACGATTCCCCAAACACCGGTCCGATAATACGCGCGCATATCCCCAAACACCGGCCCGATAATACGCGCACAATTCCCCAAACACCGGCGCGGATTTCAGCCACTATTGGCGGGCACAAGTCCCTCAACACTAGCCCGGGATTCAGCCACTAGTGGCGGGCACGATTCCCCAAACACCGGTCCGATAATACGCGCGCATATCCCCAAACACCGGCCCGATAATACGCGCACAATTCCCCAAACACCGGCCCAGATTTCAGCCACTAGTGGCGGGCACAAGTCCCCCAACACTAGCCCGGGATTCAGCCACTAGTGGCGGGCACAAGTCCCCAAACACTAGCCAAGTTCTCAGCCACTAGTGGCGGGCACAATTCCCCAAACACCGGTCCGATAATACGCGCGCATATCCCCAAACACCGGCCCGATAATACGCGCACAATTCCCCAAACACCGGCGCGGATTTCAGCCACTATTGGCGGGCACAAGTCCCCCAACACTAGCCCGGGATTCAGCCACTAGTGGCGGGCACAATTCCCCAAACACCGGTCCGATAATACGCGCGCATATCCCCAAACACCGGCCCGATAATATGCGCACAATTCCCCAAACACCGGCCCGGATTTCAGCCACTAGTGGCGGGCACAAGTCCCCAAACACTAGCCAAGTTCTCAGCCACTAGTGGCGGGCACAATTCCCCAAACACCGGCCCGATAATACGCGCGCAAATCCCCAAACACCGGCCCGATAATACGCGCACAATTCCCCAAACACCGGCCCGATAATACGCGCGCAATTCCCCAAACACCGGCCCGATAATACGCGCGCAATTCCCCAAACACCGGCCCGATAATACGCGCACATTTCCCCAAACACCGGCGCGGATTTCAGCCACTATTGGCGGGCACAAGTCCCCCAACACTAGCCCGGGATTCAGCCACTATTGGCGGGCACAAGTCCCCCAACACTAGCCCGGGATTCAGCCACTAGTGGCGGGCACGATTCCCCAAACACCGGCCCGGCGCTGAGTATATGGCCTCCGAAAGGCCCATACATTCAGACGGGTCCATGTATTTTCAGCGACAGCCGCAGTACCGCCAAAATCCATGCAGCGGCGCTGAATTTATGGCCTCCGAAAGGCCCATTCATTCAGACGGGTCCATGTATTTTCAGCGACAGCCGCAGTACCGCCAAAATCCATGCAGAGGCGCTGAGTTTATGGCCTCCGAAAGGCCCATTCATTCAGACGGGTCCATGTATTTTCAGCGACAGCAGCAGTACCGCCAAAATCCATGCAGCGGCGCTGTATTTATGGCCTCCGAAAGGCCCATTCATTACCAACGGGGCTGCAGTAGCATCCCGCGGCCACGCAGGGGCAGATATTGTGAGGGAATTACATGGTAGTGGACGGAGCGCCCATGCATTTCCAATGGGAGTGCAGTACCTCAAAAATCCGCTCCAAGCCACCGAACTTGAGGGCCCGACGTTCCCTCAACACTAGCCCAGTGCAATCGACATTTCGTTCTGTGTACATTGTTACACAGAATGACAATACAAGGGAATTATTATTATTATTATTATAATTATGATGTATTCAGCCACTAGTGGCGGGCACAATACCCCAAACACTGGCCCGGCGCTGGCTGAGTTTATGGCCTCCGAAAGGCCCATACATTCAGACGGGTCCATGTATTTTCAGTTTTCCGTAGCAGGTGTGATTGTTTGTTTAATTAGGTAGTTTGTGTTGGTGACGGTGTTCCTAACTGTGGTGGCTTGTTTGTAGAATGTGGGGCCCTGCGTTTGTGTTATGTTGATTTCTGGTAATTTACTTTTTACTAAGTAGTCTTTCAGGTTTTTGTTTCTTTTAAAGGCTGAGATGATTTTGTAATCTTGGATTATGCTTGTGTTCTGTAGTGTCTGATTTATATTTTGTCCATTCATTCAGACGGGTCCATGTATTTTCAGCGACAGCCGCAGTACCGCCAAAATCCATGCAGCGGCGCTGGATTTATGGCCTCCGAAAGGCCCATTCATTCAGACGGGTCCATGTATTTTCAGCGACAGCCGCAGTACCGCCAAAATCCATGCAGAGGCGCTGAGTTTATGGCCTCCGAAAGGCCCATACATTCAGACGGGTCCATGTATTTTCAGCGACAGCCGCAGTACCGCCAAAATCCATGCAGCGGCGCTGGATTTATAGCCTCCGAAAGGCCCATTCATTCCCAACGGGGCTGCAGTAGCATCCCGCGGCCACGCGGGGGCAGATATTGTGAGGGAATTACATGGTAGTGGACGGAGCGCCCATGCATTTCCAATGGGAGTGCAGTACCTCAAAAATCCGCTCCAAGCCACCGAACTTGAGGGCCCGACGTTCCCTCAACACTAGCCCAGTGCAATCGACATTTCGTTCTGTGTACATTGTTACACAGAATGACAATACAAGGGAATTATTATTATTATTATTATAATTATGATGTATTCAGCCACTAGTGGCGGGCACAATACCCCAAACACTGGCCCGGCGCTGGCTGAGTTTATGGCCTCCGAAAGGCCCATACATTCAGACGGGTCCATGTATTTTCAGTTTTCCGTAGCAGGTGTGATTGTTTGTTTAATTAGGTAGTTTGTGTTGGTGACGGTGTTCCTAACTGTGGTGGCTTGTTTGTAGAATGTGGGGCCCTGCGTTTGTGTTATGTTGATTTCTGGTAATTTACTTTTTACTAAGTAGTCTTTCAGGTTTTTGTTTCTTTTAAAGGCTGAGATGATTTTGTAATCTTGGATTATGCTTGTGTTCTGTAGTGTCTGATTTATATTTTGTCCATTCATTCAGACGGGTCCATGTATTTTCAGCGACAGCCGCAGTACCGCCAAAATCCATGCAGCGGCGCTGAGTTTATGGCCTCCGAAAGGCCCATTCATTCAGACGGGTCCATGTATTTTCAGCGACAGCCGCAGTACCGCCAAAATCCATGCAGCGGCGCTGGGTTTATGGAATCCGAAAGGCCCATTCATTCAGACGGGTCCATGTATTTTCAACGACAGCCGCAGTACCGCCAAAATCCATGCAGCGGCGCTGTATTTATGGCCTCCGAAAGGCCCATTCATTCCCAACGGGGCTGCAGTAGCATCCCGCGGCCACGCAGGGGCAGATATTGTGAGGGAATTACATGGTAGTGGACGGAGCGCCCATGCATTTCCAATGGGAGTGCAGTACCTCAAAAATCCGCTCCAAGCCACCGAACTTGAGGGCCCGACGTTCCCTCAACACTAGCCCAGTGCAATCGACATTTCGTTCTGTGTACATTGTTACACAGAATGACAATACAAGGGAATTATTATTATTATTATTATTATTATGTATTCAGCCACTAGTGACGGGCACAATTCCCCAAACACTGGCCCGGCGCTGAGTTTATGGCCTCCGAAAGGCCCATACATTCAGACGGGTCCATGTATTTTCAGTTTTCCCTAGTAGGTGTGATTGTTTGTTTAATTAGGTAGTTTGTGTTGGTGACGGTGTTCCTAACTGTGGTGGCTTGTTTGTAGAATGTGGGGCCCTGCGTTTGTGTTATGTTGATTTCTGGTAATTTACTTTTTACTAAGTAGTCTTTCAGGTTTTTGTTTCTTTTAAAGGCTGAGATGATTTTGTAATCTTGGATTATGCTTGTGTTCTGTAGTGTCTGATTTATATTTTGTCCATTCATTCAGACGGGTCCATGTATTTTCAGCGACAGCCGCAGTACCGCCAAAATCCATGCAGCGGCGCTGAGTTTATGGCCTCCGAAAGGCCCATTCATTCAGACGGGTCCATGTATTTTCAGCGACAGCCGCAGTACCGCCAAAATCCATGCAGCGGCGCTGGGTTTATGGAATCCGAAAGGCCCATTCATTCAGACGGGTCCATGTATTTTCAACGACAGCCGCAGTACCGCCAAAATCCATGCAGCGGCGCTGTATTTATGGCCTCCGAAAGGCCCATTCATTCCCAACGGGGCAGCAGTAGCATCGCGCGGCCACGCGGGGGCAGATATTGTGAGGGAATTACATTGTAGTGGACGGAGCGCC